>NW_027223323.1:2888247-2963651 GCF_030449975.1 Polyergus mexicanus
GCACTCGTCTTTTACTCGTCGTTCCCTTTTCGTCCTCTGTCCCCTTCTCCCTTCTTCCTCTCTGTCCCCTTTCCCCCCGTCTGTTCTATCGACTTATCGCGCAAACGTTACGAGAATGACTCTCTCCTCGTATTACTGCGCGTCTATTAACTAATTATCTCTCGCGATATTGCTATTTAATAATTATCTCGCTCGCTACTATTTATTGCGACGCTCTAAAGTTGTGCGTTTAACGAAAAAATCGTCGGATTCTATGATGTATTCGTATCTCGTAAGTGTTTTTGGAATGGAGGAACAGGGTAGGCTGTAATTGCACACTTTTTCGCTATCGCTGTATAATCGGAAGCTGCTAGTTTCCGCGCGCGAATGTACTGTATTTACTCTACTCTCTCCCAATTATACTTTTCCTTCTCATCTCCATCTAAAAGGAGGGAGATCCGGTGGCGTTGGGGATCCGGTCTCGTTTCCGCTTCAACCCCTCGCCCTCAAAAATAAGAACCCCCGTCTTCGGATGACAGTTCTAGTCATTGTAAATATCTCTAGCGAATAATAACAGCGTTGCGCCGAGAGAGTTGATTTGTGCAGATTCTATTATTTCCTACGACGATTTACGGCATTATTTTTCAACGGAAAGTGAAATATACGTGTTAAAAAAAAAATATTAACCCTCCATAACGTTTCATATTTTCCCTCTTCGTATCTCTCTGCTCGTTGGCAGCTGTTAAGAGTCAAGTAGAATAACCGGATCCAGAGAAAAAAAAAAGAATCACCAGTCATTGGCTATAATTATATACATTAATTATATAATTATAATTTTTTAAATTTCTAACTAATATTATATAAGAGAAAAAATATTTTTATCTTAAAAAATAATTTAAAAAGTTGGTAATATATGTATGTCTATTTTAAGATTCTTTTTTGTTTCACATATATAGTTTGTATAATAAAATTAATGAAGCTAAATATGTTACATGTTAAAACGCCATATTTCCAGATTACTATTTTAATGTAAGGAACAACACGAGGTAGGAAAAGGGCGCGTCGCGCGTGCTTCACGTTCCGCGAGGTGCAACATAACGCAAGGGTACCAATATGGAACCGGGGCAACGTGGTGCGAGAGAGAAGAGGTAGGAAACCCTTTCTAAAATCGCGGGTGCCAACCGCAGGATGGAGGGCCCGGGTAAGCACGGCGCGATCGGGGACCTTCGGTGGGGCCGGAGCGGGGTACGACGGAGGGGCACGCATTATTTCTTAATCCAGGCGAGAGAGAAGCGGGGAGAGTCCGACCAGCCGACCAACGAAAATGAAAGTGACGGAGAAAGTCGGGGCATTGTTACGAAGCGTAAAGCCCGCGGTGTGACGAGGTTATTCCTCGGCTCACGAATCGCCGGGGCCGGGATCTCGATCCGCATGAATTCTCGTCTCGCACACGACGACGAGAACCGGTATACTTTAATAGAGATGGACTCCCAATATTTTCCTGCCGAAAAGTCAAGAGAAAATAATTTGTCGCAATTTTTAATTTAAATCGTTAAATATCTTGGTGATATTAAATCCCTGAAATTTATCATCTCTCTTTGAAATTCTGTATTTTTATTTAAAAAAACGAACATCCGTTCGTAAAAAAAAATATTATTAACGAGTATCTTTCAGTTTGACCACAGGATGACTTTTATAGGGACAAGAAGAAGAGAATTTTGTTAGCAAAATGTCGAATATCAGCAAGCGCTATGTATTCTTTAAACGTTAAAATATTTCATTCTTCTTAAATATATGCACCATGCGCTCTTTGTTTGATTTGCGGACAAATAAAATGGTAATTTGACGCAAATCCGTGAAAAAAAAAACACACTATTTTTTCAACCGCGTAGGAACGTGTCAAAGTAATCTCGTTCGGAATTTCTGGGTTATCATTATCGTCGCTTTGTTCAACATTGTTGTCGCATTATTTATCGCGAGCAAACACTTAAAGGGTCTTCTCGGTTACACAATTTTTGAGATTGGAAGTGTTCCACGCATGTATATATTAAGTACATCGTGCTTTCTCTCTCTGATAAAACAGAGATATCCGCGTTTGATTGCATTAACGTTGCGACATATTTTTTTTTCAAATGTAACATTTAAGTTACATGCGATCGAATGTTTGACGGTAATTCTTGTTGCAAGCTGAAATGACGGTATCAGCGCGATGCTAATAGTGAATAATTATAATTATCCAACGCGCGCACGTGAAAACATAAGAATCATTTTGATCTTGCTAAATTTAATAATACGTTGCAATACTATAAAGAAACATTAGCGTAAAATGCAAATTACGTTTGATTTTCCATTAGCAATTTTTCGACATAGATGCTTGTCACAAGACACTGACTCGTAAAAAAAATAGGAGGATGATATAATATATAAAGTAAAAGTTTTTTTTTTATCTTGTTACCCAAACATGCCTTAATTCAAGTAATAATTATAAATATAGCAATGAGGGGGAGATATAACATAAACTTTATTTAATCTACGATTATCAAAAATCAACAATGTAGATCGGACGCAATTTTTAAGAGACGTCGCACCCGAAATTACAAATATTCGATAGGATGAAAGGCCGAGCGACGTTCCCCACTCTTCCTATACCATCATGGATCATTGGTGGCATTACGATATCACAAAACTTTCTCTCTCTGACTTAATAAATATTGACAATAGATATTGACTTGTAATGTCGTAATAATTAGCAGGCGATAGAAACTATTATTCTCTCAATCGGTTTATTAATTCGTAACTTATATAAAATGACTTACATTTTGTTTAAAAGCACTGACGTCTTGGATTAGAATAATAAATAAGTGTTAAAAAAAATTGGAGGGTAACAAGATCAATTTTTGATGCCAACAATTGTATCGATTCGCGAATTAAACTTGCCTATTTCTAATATTTTTCTCTATATATAATAATGAATCAATTTTTTTTTATTTAGAAATATTCTTTAGAAACGCAGATCTTTAATACATATTGGCTGAGATAAATTCACAGAGATTTTAAAATTCTATTAAAAATATGCGTTACGATAGACAAGCGTATTATTCCGATTAATGAGAACGGATCTACTGTTATACTTTGGCGACACAATCGTTGCGGAGAAAATTAATTTTGAAAAGAAAAAAAAAATACCGACGCTTCACCACGTGCAATAGCTATACACAGTCGCACTGACATAAGAGACGCCGACGAAAGTGCGGCGTTACATAATTCGAGCACGGGACACTTATTCTCGCGTCCGGTTGGTAGGAAACAAACGTTAGACACTTGGTAGGGATGGAAAGATGGCAGTCGGACAAGAAACTAATTACATTACTTTGTCGTAACGGAGGAAATGTTTTCACACAGTCGGTCTTTTGTATCTCTCAAATAGAAATCGATCCTCGGGTTTGTTGCAACATGTCGATTCCGTGTATTAAATATCGCGAATACGATAAATTAAAATAGGATGATCCATATTAGAATCATTACAAGATATCAACTTTTTTCACATTAATAAAACAAGGAGTTTTGGAGACAGTTCTTTTTTAATCTAAGATTTAAAGGTATAATTAATTCGAATTACAATCGAATTTAATATCTGAAAATGCTTGTCAGTTTATTTAAATATTAAAAAATGCAAGAATATTTATTAGATATTTTTTAATATTAAAATATTGATTACTATATAACGTATTATACTTTAAAAGGATTATCAGATATTTTTCAACGACAAAATTATTTTACGACATTCTTTAATACTTGGAGTCTGAAACAGAAGTTTATAATTAGTTCAATTCCAAACTATCATTATTATAACGCTATAACATTGCAAGAATAGGCGAAAAATCACAACCTATCTATTCGAAGATATCGAACGTTTAACGACTTGGATTTATTTCATAGATAACGCGCCGATCGCTGTGATGCAACTTTTTACCGCTTATCTTCATCTTAAATAATAATTATCGTGCTTTCCAGTTAGACTACGTAAAACAATCAGGCCTCGGACAGCTACATAAACCGTCGCGCGATCCAACCGGTCTTTCATCTGAGTCGGAAAAACTGGTTCCCCCGGCGCGGAGAACTGGCGATCCGAATCGCGATGAACAAACAGGCCAAAGACATACGCGTTTATATCGGCATCGATACGATGCCATTGAGGATAAAATCGAAATCAATGAATCGTGAGAGCATGTGTACAGCGTAAGAACAATACTTGTATAAATGGGCTCGTATATATATTTAATATTCTATCGATCACATATATAACGCATCTATAATGGAAAACAGTCAACATGTAAAGAAATTATATTTTCTCAAATTGAAAAAAAAGGATCAAATATATACAAATTATTAAATGTAGCAAAAAATATTAAAAATTTATGAATATAAATTTAAAAGAAAAATAATTATGAGACTCTATAGTACCAGATTTTATGAAGAGTAAACGATTAAATAAGAGTACTTGGAATAAATATATTATTATTATTTTTTTTTTTTTTAGCTAAAATGAAGTAAAAGAAAGGAATTGTATCTATATATGTAGAGGTTTTCCTCTTGATGAAAAGAAAAGGGAAAAGCATAAGTTTATTGATAGTGAAAGCAGTACGTTATGAAACAGCATGAACGAAGAAGCTGTTCCTTCTGCGTGATAAAGGAAGAACATTTGGAGCGATAGCGAAGTTAATCGTAAGTAGATTCGGGCCAGTAGTCGCGAACGAGCAAGCGGTTGGTCGGGTTAGTGAAACACTTGGAAAGGCGGCTCAAGGCTCAGCTAGCCTTGGACGCATTAGATTGCCTAATATTCAGAGCAATGCTGCGTATCGCCGCCATGGGGCAAAAATACGCGTGAAACCATGCGATAGAAGCACACGACTTTATTGTCGACGCGGGCAATTACCGCCGAAAAGAAGAAATGGCGTAAATTTATTGGCTTGTTGCCGCCATGAGGCCGAAGAAGCGCCAATCTATCAGCTGATCGTGCTTTCGTAAACTTCAGATCAACGCGATGAAAAAATTGAAAAATTGTTTCAGAAAGTTTCATCGCGCGTTTTCAAAATAATATAAGTCTCAAAGTTTGAATATATCGCTGTATAAAGTTAACAAATCAATTTTTTTTTTAATGTATCTTTAAAATTTGTTATTCTTTTAATATTATTGATTTATAAGTCCAAGTAAAAAAGAATACAGTTTGAATACATTGCGTTGAATATGAAAATTTTCTTCTTTTATGCGATTCTATTTTTTGCTCAATATCGTTAATTATTCCTAAGTATATTCAACAATTTTCTATATAACCTTCATTGTGACAAGCGATAAAAAATTTAAACATATTTAAATTGGTCACTTAGTATGCCTCTGTGCATAAGAGGGCTTTTCGGACTATCCTTATCAATATGGAATCAATTACAAATTTCTTATGTAAACGGCCGAAAGTTCTGTTAACTTTAGAAATGCGGGCTTGCGAAATTCTATTTTCGGCAATCACGTCGGCTTTTCATGGAGAATATTCAGCTCGATGGTTATAATCACTCGCGATTCACAATAGCCGACGAAGCAAGATCCCGACTGGTTCACGTTGTAAGACTGTTTAACCAATCGTCCGTTACAATCATCGACGTCTCGTGTGATGGAAGGATTTGCGAAATTTTTTATTACCTATTTATCTTCCATTTGTTTTTATATAATATTGCTGCAACTATTGACATGTCAAAGAGAAAGATATATATATAAAAATATATTATAAAATTTTGAAAAATGCGACAGATTTAAAGATGTGCGTATGCCAAAGCGATTTTATTAATCAAACACATTTTTCACATTTTTATAAGTGTATGCGTATATTATATTATCGTTTTAGTTTTACTAATCGGTTTAAAAATACTATAGCAAAAATATTGACCGTAATACACGTACGTAAGACAAGTAGTTACGATTATCGGAGTATTTTGCGTTCCTATCGCGCTCGTAGATTATCATCGAAACCACATTATGCGTTTTCAAAAGGTACGTAAAAAGAGTGAAATACGCGCGGCGCGCACACACATACGCATATGTATATAAAAACACGTGTGCGTATCTTCGCGCGCGTCGGGTTATGACATAACGACGTAATGCATGCGTTTAAAGGAGACCATCGGAGAGAGAGAGACGCGAGCCGTCTTATACGGGGGAAAGCACTGTTCACTTTCACCGTTCGCAGGCTTTTACATTGTAACACACGCGTGCACCACGCCGGTCTCCGTAGGTAGATAGGTAGATAGGTAGATAAGTAGATAGGTACACAACTCCGCGCGGCGTCTCTCTTTCGCGTCCCGCCGTTTAATATAATACCCAGACGAGCTCTCGCAACGCGAGGACCTGCATCGATCTTACGTAAATCCCGTCGGAAGACACTTTGTCCTCAAAGTTTTTCACAGCCGCGCAGCTCACACAGCTAAGAGCAGTGAGAACATTTCGTCTCTGTAAAAAATTGAACGCGAGGACGGCTCTATATATATATATATCATTGAATATTTTTTAGACATCTCTTTCTTTCATTAAAAGTCTTAGATATGTAGATATTCATTAATATCGTCGTTAATTATTGTAACATGAATGATTAGATGATTTGCATTAAAATTAATTATTATAAACATAAATATTATATAATATTATTATTTTTATTTGAAAACACATTAATTGCTTTAATAAATACAATGATCTCTTTCCATTTCTCTAGATATGCAATAATGTTATTTTGATGATATGATTTATATGAGTTTATACACAATATATATGATATATTTTATATATTATATTATAAGATACTTTTTTATATACAATAAGAAGCAACGACGATATTAATTATTTGAATTAATCTTTATTTTAAGATACGTGTAATATAAGTATAAATCAGATATCTCATAGAAAGCCTAATGACTTTCCTCAATAGTGATCGCAATAGTGATCGATCAGTCAGTCTTCTTCAATTAAGCCAGATATCGAAACATCTTGATCACGATGTTTCTGATTTAATGTTGGCAACATAATCGCCGGATTAGTCACACTCAATTCAATAAATAGACAAAAATAGAACGAGGCAGATTTGCTTACGTGTAATTGTAAGATTTATTACTTCTCTCGCATGAATATTATTTCATTTATTATCTGGAAGTGTATACATAAGCAGCAGATATTTGATATCATATTTTCTTGAGCAATGCGATTCAAAATTATTACGCTTCCTTTCCAATCATATAAGATTCTTAATAAATGCAAATATTTAATCAAGAAAGTCCGCAGGAATAACTAAAAATTATATTTTAATAGAACTAAATTATAAATTTTATACATATCTTATAATCTGATTTAAGTTTTTAATATTCTAAAATATTTGTTGTTGAATATTAAAAAATTATGACAATTCTTTTCTCCAATAATGATAATTTTAGGAGAGAGAAAAAGAAAAGAGAGAGATCCAATTTCCTCTATATATTTTAATATAAAACTCTCAAATCTTTTTTTTAATTAAAAATTTTGATACCTTAACAACACTTAAATTAGACGGAGCTTGTTTGCGCGTTATATTTTCTCAATCATTAAGTCATTTCATTTCAAATTTGAATGATCTGCTTATTTTTCTAAGTGCATGTTTTTATGAATTTTTTAAAATTTCTTTCTATTCTCTTCTTTTCGTTGCAGACCAAACGTTGGGTAAAAGTACGCGACCTAACGGTACGCTCCTTCATAAGGTACCGTGTATCCTCGGTGCGATACGTAAAGTAAGGCGGGCACTTTCGAATTGCATAACCGCGGCCTGCGCCTTCATTCGGTTATGTCAGAAGAAAGCTGCCGAGAGAGCCTGTCTGGGAAACGTAGGTATGGTTGTAGGTAGATAGGTATACATCACACGTACACACTTATACGTACGCTCTCCGTGCGCGTCTGCTTCTTTTTAAACATTATAAATAAACGCGCGACACACACACACACACACATACACATACAAAATTTCTTAGCTGGCACTCAAACACCCTATTCATTGAAAGGGCACGGCTCTCCCCCTCCTCCTCGCTCAAATACAGTATATCCCAGGATTCAAATTAAACACGGATTAATAATATTATCAAAAATTTGCTCAAAAATAAACTCTTCTAGAGCATCGTAAATATTCTCTAAAAATTTGTTAGTATGTTTTGCAAAAAATTTTTTAAGCCTATATTATATCCATCTTTTGATTCATAAATATCCAAGTACTTGATCCATGAATTTTTATATTTATATTTTATTAACGACATTTTATTGTACGGTTACATATAAACTTTTGGTAAATATTTACTACGTTTTATTGTGATTTTCGGCGATTTTATTATCGCGCTTTACTTTCACTAATTCTCCTTATATGAGAAACGATATTCATCGATTAATCGTGTCCATGTTGGATAAGTAAAACAAAATATGACATTGCTGCAAAATTCTATTCACATCGAAAGACAAAAACTTAGGTTTAAATATGAATCACGATTATCGAAATAATTTATATATTGAAATAGTGATGCTACAAAAAGAGGAATCCCCTCTGAGCTCTAAGAATCTAGTATGGGTACTTGTTTGCCCTAAACACACTAAATACTTAATCCTCTGGCGGTAAGAGCTAAGAACAAGAGGACACGCCGGCTTTCCTTTGAGCCTACTTTTTGTCAAAGAACATTATATAAACGCAACGATACGATGTCAACGCCACGCGCTTCACCTGATTTACAATTGAATTTGCATTTTATTTCCAGCTTTTTCGCCTCCGTACGAACACATATTTTCTTTTTATTTTGACCAATGCTATCCCTTATAATATATGTATAGGATACCTTTCCTTTTTCTTACCTTGTTCTCTCCTTATTCGATACTTTCCGTCGTAAGTTTTTAAACGAGGTCGGTGATATAAATTCACTGACCACCGCAACTGATCCCAAGGGTATTTTGTTATATTTGACGTAACAACAAGTCCCATCATAGTCACATATATCATTGCCGGATGCAAAAGAATGCGATTTCGACCTTCAACGCCAGTATGGTGTAACGGAGAGTCAGTCATTTTTCAATGAAATCAAATTGAAATTAATCAAGATGAAAAATGATCTGACTCCTAGGTAAATGGTCAGGTAAGATTTACTCTTGGATCCTTGTCTAAATATTATCTCTAAGGAGTAATTATCTTCAAATGTTATGTAAGTTGGCTCTAAATTTTCAGTAAAACATTTCTATATAGCGCTGCGCGAGGATTTCTTTATCTTAATTTTTGCACAACGATTATTTGAACTATTATGTAATGAATAATTTTGTTTATTTTTATTTCTCAATTTTCTTTAAAGATATAGATAAATATTTTGTAAGTAAAATTCTATATGTCATTTATTTTTTTATATTAATTTATAGCAAGACATATCTTTTTACACAAACATTTGTGAGTTAATATTTCAATAACTGATTTCCTTCATTATTCTTTTACGAAATATTATATCATATGCTTCTACATTAATAAATATGCGACCTCAGATATTGATAATCATATATTTCTATTTTGACTAAAGTAGACAATTTTACAGAATCTTGACAATATTCTCTCTCATCAAATACTCTAATAATTATTTTATTTGTAATAAAAAAATTTATCGATATATAAAATCGATATATAAAATGCGTTAAATTTGATGCAAATAAGAAACTGCAAAATAGAAAAAAATAGCATGCTATAAAGTAGAAAAACATCATGTTATACGAAACAGAAAAAAAAAAAATAACACGTTACACGAAATGATGATTGGTCGTAAAATTATAACGCAACGTACTATCTTTTACGTTAATTACTGAGTCATTTACGGGTTAACGTGTGCACGTGCAACATGATAAAGGCGTGAAACTAGTAAAATGTTGCCTTATCACTAATAGCACGGCCGTAGGGTAATAGTGAGACGGCGCGTTTATGGCGCGCGACTATTCCTTATCGACGTTAATTTTTTATCACTTGCTGCCGAAGTTAAATTTATCATTTAATGCCAAAGTTCTTAATCACGTTTTGTGTTAGAATGCAGTATTGTCTCGCTCGTTCTTTTCCAATTTTTAGAGAAATATTGCGCAACGATGTTCGCTGTAGAGTTACAAAGCATTACATAAGCGAATTTTATCAGCGCGATTCGAACGTAAATCTACACGTATGCTTAAACAATTAAATTAATTTTACTTTGATTTTGATATCAAACTTAAAATCTTTTTTGTTGAACTTGTAAAGAATTATTCTAAAAAATCAGTTTCGATATACAGCGAAAATACTTCAAGTAATCTTTATGTATAAGTAATATCTTTAAGAGACTATATTTAGTTCCTTTAACAAAAATCTATTTTTCTTATGAATATATGAAAAAATCGCTTTATGTTATTGGCGTATTAATAATAATCTGTAATTTTACGTATCTTTGTTATATTTGTAAAGAAACGTGAAGTAACTTTGGCGTAATTATATATGTACAGACGTGCATAACTTTGCAATATTACATATGGAAATGTCTTAACCGTCGCATTGTTGCACAAATGCGTTACAATTTGCGGCTTATGTAAAATGCGATTATATGCATGACGAAGCAACCGTAAAATACCGCACATTTTTAGAAAGCGCTTAAAGTCATTGCGTGTGCCGTATCTATGCTGATATTGTCCGCGTTATAAGTAGGAGGTCATCGTAGAGATAGCGTAAAAGCAGCATAGTAAATCTTATCGTTGCCGTTAAATTTGTGAACTATAATTTGCATAAAGTAGAACGACCGTGAATTCTGCACGTGTAGCTTATAAAACTAAACGATAGCTTATTTCTGTTCTTTTATCGAACAATTTCACTTTCTTCTTCTTTATTTTTTTCAATTTTGCTTCTGCTCAAGTATCCTTGCAACAAAGTATCCTTGAACTCTCTCGCATATGTTGCTCGCTTACATGTAGGTTGAAGTGCGTCCAGAATATTCAATTTCATTTCAACTTATTTTTCAGAAATTCGAAATACGTAATTACGTACAGTTTTCACAGATATATAAACACCTATATATTATATAATTAAAAAATAAATATTATTATTAAAATGTGTATTGTTTAATATATCTGTCGGTGGATATATTTTTGTGGAAAGTTTGCTCATTTAAATATATATCTTTGAAATTCAGTTTATTTATATCATCCTTCTCTTCGACGATAGACAAAGATTGTTTCTTAACGTAGTAAAAATGCTTTTCCTCGATTCATCGGTTTTTCTTTCTAACACGGGGGGGGGGGGGGATATCCCTTGTTGACGACCATATGAAAATGATTATTTTATGACAACGAAACGTATTGTTTCACGATCGTACCGGCTGCAAGATCATGCGCAGCTTGATTACGAGAACATTGGCAGCGCGATAGTCTATAGGTGCTTGCATTATGCGTGGCCATGTATGAGCGTGCTCACGATTGTCACGAAAATAGGTCGTCGAGCTGTGCTACGACTGAGATTGTATATGTACGTATATATGTGCATGCGAGGGAAAAAAGAAAGAATTATACTGTTTGCTTTCCTTCTCTTCAACGGGGCCAGATATTTGGTTGGTTTACTCGCTCGTGGACGTTTTAATGACTGCCCTAGAAATATTTCGTCTGCTCAACCACACAGTTAAAACGAGCTTATACTACTTAATCTGACGTGAATCATCCAGATATGATATATAATAGAATGAACAGATTTATATAATTCATCAATCAACTACCCAATGCAAGTCGATTTAATCTCGAAGGTATTTACAGTTTTTGGAAGAAACCCAATGTATGCGAGAGATGTGATTTTTGCTTCGAAATCACAATCGTTTGTACTAAAATATATAATTCCAAGCTCTCTCTCTATTCTATATAATCTTTAGAAATTTAATATTTTCTGTATATGAAGTAAAATCTTTCAATATATTGAAGAGTTGTTTACACATTTTACGCTAAAGTTTTTACTCCAGACAATCGAAAATGATCATATTTTCATTATTTATAATATATAATTGAAAAACACATATAGTGAATTTATCAATTACATAATACAATTGAATTAATATTTTATGCATTTATTATTGTATAAATACAACGAATTTATACAGATATAAGAGAAAATTTTTTTGCGAAAAGGAAAAAATATATAATTCACAAGCGACTCGAGGAAGCATTTCCTTTCTCTAAATTGACATTTAACTTTTACCACATTCCCAAATTAACAATTAAGTAAACGTGATTCGTGTAAGCCGCCGCCCTTGCGTTCGTCAAAAGCGACGACCGTAGCAATAAAATTACGTAAGGCTATCGTACGTTTAAAGTGGGTCAGAATGCCGACTGGGCCGATGTCGAAAAGAATCGTGAACGAAATGGGTCAGCGCCGGAAACGATGTCGAAACGTATCGCGCGTCTAGCCGCGCTTTCTTCGCGACCTTCCTCCCTGTCTATAAATACGCGTACGTGCGTGCCTTTTATGCACGCGAACAGAAGCAGACACGCGGGTGCGTGCGAGCTTTACGGGCGTGAAGCGTTTCTACAACTACTGCCCGGGAAAATAGGTCGGCGACAAACATGATACATAGTTACGTACTTTCGAATGACTGCTGTGCGGTACTCGTAAACCTCCGCGCCGTGAAGAAATCACATTCTGTATCAAATTTAGAGGACATTTCTCATAAGTTTATTTCAAAATGTTTGCGGACAGTTTGTTAAAATTAGCGCTTCTATTGAAATGAATAGAATCATTTATTTATTAGTCTCATTAATCAGTAATATTTTAATGTTATCTTTTATGAGGTTCCGCTATTATTTACCGATGACTGTATTTATTTTATTATGATAAATGAATTTATGAAAAACAATCACTGAAATAATTGAAAATTATTATTATTCAATATATGATATAGCGAGATTATAAAATTTATATTAAAACAAAAGTGCAAGACGTACAGAAATATCTTGTACTAGATGTTTTAGAAGAATTCTATTTCTGTATGATGCTTATATTTTTATCAAGCTATATCCGTATTGTGCACATTAGTTTCTTCATTTTATCGCATCGAAGAGACGCAAAGAAATGTTGTAGTACGTTCCGCGAATAAGCTTAGCAGCATTCACAGAGATGTATATATAGAAATATCTCCGGCTACTTAGAAAGTCGTTAACGTCGTCGTTGCCTTATAAAGTTCCACGATTTTTAACGACGGGGAGCAATATTGTTTCACCCGTGATACGCAACCAATATCGTTATACAACGCTCGGGTGATATTATTAGTGACCCGTCTGGATGATTGCTCGGCAGCTGCCTCTGCCAAACGGTCAAACGGTCTAGGCGCTTTCTTCCCGACCTTCCTCATCTATAAATAAGCATGCAAGCTTACGCGAATGCGTTTATGCAATTGTACGAGAAATAGGTCAGGCTAACGAGAGCGCGATTCTTGTTTCGTTTTTTTTTTTCTTCTCTTAATCGCATACATTTCCGTTTTCCCATTTTTTGGCGAAGATTAGCATGTTAGCATGGGTAGCGTTAAACCGGATTTCCTGTACGGGCGCAAAAACAATTTTAAGCTCGTTTGATTAGATATCAGGAATTTACGTTCCGCCTATGGTTTCGAATATTATTGACATTTGTCTTTTTTTTTTTTTTTATACGATTGTTATGTTTGCTCTATTTTTGTCTAAAAGAGGAATTCGTTTATAATTATTCAAATGCGCGACAAATCGTAAAATATTGATAATGATTATACAATATTTATCGCTAGAAGGGGAAATAAAAAAAAATAGATCGACGAATACCTACGGATGTCGCGATAGAATTGGGATCGCAGCGTGCTTTCTTCTTGGCCTTCCATCTTCCTTGACTTCTACTTTGTTCGTCTTCGTCGTTTCTATAAATAGCAGCCTGCACGCGCTTATACGCTTGTGCACGTCGACGGTCGACTACGTGAACCGAGGGACACGCGTGTATTCACGCACAGTGCACGGTTGCGACAGTCTGCCTGATTGCGACAGGGCCGTACGCATAATATATTCAGTGGGAGGAGGCATCTCTTCCTCCTTTACGTTATCGTGTTTTTTGTCTATTTGCCTTTTACGATCTCGAGACGTAAGGCAAATGCTATAAAAAAAATAAGGCGTGCTCTCAATTTCAAATATACGCCCTTCGTCCTCGTTTATTCGGGGCGAAATAAGCCTTTAATTTTTTCGGGTTTTGTAGGTAGGAAAGACGATAAAGTACACTCGTGTAATATCTAATGATTCTTTAAACAACCAAGACCCTTGGATTCTTGTATAAGTAGGTTTCGTCACGCATTTTCTAAAAGTGGGACATTATCCAATTGTGGCTGACATTATTGGTAGCGAGAAGTTACGGTAGCGCAACAAGTGGTCCTTTCAACAATCTCAGTTAATCCGACTGCAGCAAAGTGTTATATTTCTAAGAGATCGACAAAGCGCGAGAAAGCTTTGGGAAAGACTGGCCTTAACTACCGATTCGAAAAGGTAGCTTCTCGATGCATCGTAAACGATATTCTTTCGTTTACCACTACTATGAACAACTATATAATGCAAAATGTTGGCTTAGCTTGTTTTCACAGCTCTTAGTCTAATCGCCCTGTAAATGCTTCTTTATGTGCTCCTGCTGACCGTCGGAAAATAAAGTGCCTCGGAAAATTAAGTGAAAACAGTTTAAAATACGAGAAAGCACTTGTAACATTGTATACGAAAATAGTCTAATTTTATACGTTGGTTTCTAATTTTCATTGAATTTGGTGAAGACTAACGTGTAAAATTACAGATACAAATGAAAAACTTATATCTGTGTATATTAGCATGTTAAAAAAGGATGTCTCTATCCCCTGGAAAAATACGGAAAATCTGAAATTCTCGGGGATTTCTTTCGTATCTAAAAAAAATCATCATTCAATATTTTAACAAAATATTAAATATGAAATACATATACTTTATTGTAACGTTTAGTGATAAAAGATGAAAATATTAATGTTGGAAATGAAAAATGTTTACGAAAATTATTCAGTGTCTTTTTTTTTCAATGCATTTGTAAATCTAGCACTCGAAATTTAAGTGGCTCTGCGTTTTTCCTTCTCATGAGTGAAAACCGTTTGAAAATACATATAATAAAAAATCTTATTTTAAAAAGTTGCACCAAAAAAAAAAAATTATATTTTCCTTTCCTGAAATTATGAATGAAAATACTTGGCAAATCAAGGAATGTTAAAGGAATTTTTTTACAAGATTTGAATAGACACCCTGTAAGAGATCGAAAATTTTCTAATCATTCGTACATTTTACGCTAAAAATATTTGTGCCTCTAAACCCTTTTTCCTTTCCCGAAGACGATCATCAGCGAAATCTTAAGGTACAGTCGGAGTTAACGTTAGCAACGAATATATAATAAGAGGGGCCACACTATTATTTCGACACGCCGCTCTCTCGGGCGACCGGCCCTTCTCCTCTCTTCTCCGCTGTTACGGGGCCCACTTACGTAATTTTCTCAACTGCCGGAGTGCGCCGACGAAACGAAATTGAAAGTAAAATAACCAAATGTTCCCCATACCGGTGATCTACGCTGTCGTTGAAATACAATAAGAAGCGGGGGACGAGAAGTCCGGCGACAAGTAGAAGCTGAAAAAGTACTCTCTTGATCTAAATGAAAAAGGAGAAGGAGGAAGGCTGTCCTGCCCTTCTCACAGCAGGAGGAAGTGGTCGCGGAAACGGCACTTTCTTTTTGCCGAGCTTGAATAAAGCTACCTGACGCATGGCCATCGCGCGCCGGATCGGGGTGTGTGCCTGCTGGTGCTTACAAAATTCTAAAGTTAATCAACCCCTCCGGAATACGTCCCTATGCATTTGAAAAAAAGAGAGAGCAACTGCAATTTTTCATGAGTTGTTTTCAGATGTGTATCAGGTATTTTGTAAATTCTCGAGAGTCTTTTAGATAAATCATTTTTGATAACAAACTTATCGAATTGATTATGAATGAAACAATTTATCTTATTTAAATAGTTTGAGGAATCGATCTCTAGATAAATTAACTATAGTCGATTAATTAATTATAGTCGACAAAATTATTAATGTTCGATTCTTTTTGTACGTAGGTTCACGATGATTCGCGATGGGCGCTTTATAGTTTCATGTTTCGAGATGATTTTTGGATGAGTCGATAGAAAAGCTCGCGCGCCGATCTCGCGTTGTTGGCTCGGATGAATTCACGGGAAGATCTATTTTCCCGCGAGTCAGTCACTTGGCCAACCGCTTGGCTGAGAGCCACTTATTGCATCTTAGCAACCTCTTCCTAACTCTCCGGACCTTGCTCCCATTTCACCGCTAGGAGATAAAGAGGTAGGAGCAACTAGATCCTCCGCGCGTCGTACGATATACTCCTCTCGGGCGAAAGTAATCGTTAAGCAAATAGCACTTTGCGCTGATGAAATTGATACTTCCGCGTGAATCAATGGAAATATTAAACGTAAAAAAAGAAAATATAAAGCGATCCAGCAGAATGTATCTCCCTCTCCCCCAAATTTCTTTTATTAAAAGATATTATGAAATGCTATAAAAAAAGCAGCGCTAAATTTATGAAATATAAATGCTAAATCTGCTAAAGTAAATTACTTTTTTTTCTTTGTATGTTTTTTGGAGAATTTGTATCAAAATACATATATTTGAGATTTTTCTTCGCGCGACGAATAATGTCTAAGAGTTTACATTTTCTATAGAGCTACATTCTAACATGGGATGAGATAAAATTGTTTCGTCGAATTTAGCACAGGGTCGAACGGCAAGAGCTGCAAATACCCGATTTCACTGATATAGTTCTCCTGATGGACACGGTGCAATAACCCGTTTCTCGCTTTTTCTAATATTGTACCGCAGTGCCCTTAAAACACGCAATACGTATAATACGCATTCAGGGCAATTTCTATCCTTTTTGACTCAAGGATAAAGGAGAAACAATGGTCCTTCGTCTCGGCCGGTCGATTCGCAAAAAATTACGAGAAAAACTAAAGCAAAGAGACGAGAAACGTGCGAGTGAAAATTATGTCGGTCAATACGTGGCGATATTTTTGTACAAGACGGATGGATAGAAGAAGAGAAGAAAAAAAAAGGGAAAGAGAAGAGAGAACAAACGAAATACAATTCGGGCAGATAGTCAGGCAAATTTCCTGAAACTTTTTTTCAAACAATCGGAGAAAAGAAAACACGGAAGGGAACTCGAGACAGGGTAACACAGATTAGAAAAAAAAATCCTATAATTTGGATGTTGTAACCAATAACAATCTGAGGCATTTCCAACCGAGCGCTCGTAAATGTTTTCGTAAATGCCTCATAATGCCAAACGGCCGTTTCTCTTGGTCCATTTTTGAAGAATACAGAGAGAGAGAGAGAGAGAGAGAGAGAGAGAGAGATTTTTGGCGACTTATATCCATCCCTTGCGTCTACGAATATGTTTGAGGTTGCCGAAAGCTTTATACCAATGATATGGTTTCATGAAATTAATTTTATCACCGTCCTTGGACCTTTTATCCCGGTAAAATGTAGATGTGAATAGTTTCTATAGATTCCTGGACATTCGCATAATGCATATATAAAATGGTGATATACAGTTTATTTTCATTTTCTCTCTTTTTTTTTTTTTTTTGCACATCCATTGTTGCAAAGATAGTGCGAGTTAAACAAAGATAAAGATTTATTATTAAAAAAAAGTAGATGAAAGGCTTACATTTATATATAAAACTTATATATTTACATCATAATTTTTTAAGGATGTTAGAGTTATGGGATAATGGTAATATATTACATTATATATATATATATAATAATTCATCTTTTTCAAAAAATATATTTCTTTTATCTACTTATTTCTAAAATTGCTGCGATATATTTATTTCAATATATTTTATTTGTTTCTTAGAATAAAATAATTTTTTCTGACAAAATAAAAACAACGCAACATAAGTTAGCTGATAAGCGTGGAGAGTAATTATGACAGGTGTACGCGCATTAACTCCCTAGCTTTTAAAACTTTGATATAACTGTTTCTCTCACGTTGTCTAATTATTACTTTCGCGTGCATTAATTATAGAAAAGAGAGAGAGAGAGAGAGAAAGGAGAGAGACCTTATGATTATATTTAATACTAAGTCAATGGAGATTACATTTTACGGTCTCAAATGATGTCTATGCTTCTTCTGTACATCCATCCAAGGCTGTAACTTTATTGTGTTAAGGTTTTGAAATATGTACGTTTAACTCTTTCCTCGTTTCTATGTTATTCGTGTGACATGACACATGTTGATGACTTAATGTGAATCTTTGATAATAGTGTCACATCATAGTCTACAAACTGAAAGTTCTCAATGATTGACGAAAAATATGTTCATTCTCGGAAGTTTGTGGACTTGTCAGATGTTTTCTTCTCTTTGTTGTTGCACTTTCATTTGTAGTTTAAAAATGAACAGATAATAAAACTTAATACTCAATATATTAAAAAGACATTTACACGCGCTTGATTATAAATATATAATCGGTATAAATTTTATGATAATTATTATGTAGCGTATTATATGTATTATTATTATGTAGCGCTTGTAATTACGTTATTTATACCCCCCCCCCCACGCCCACCCCCGAGGACAAAATTAATGTTTTGTTAATATTGAGAAAATGTTAACAAATTATAATTCGTATTATAAATTTGTATACATTTTTATTTTCATTAATTAGCAAAGACGAACAAACGTTTTTGCGTATATTGTGATAATTACTTTATTTATTTATTTATTTATTTATTTATTTTTTTTTTTTTTGACAAAACAACAATTACAATCAATTTCAACATTCTCCGTAAAATAAAATTTCTTCTCATTTTGTTTCTATTCATTGATATCTCGTAATCATTAAATCCTAATTGGAAACTGATGTATGAAATCATGTCGAGGTGACTTATACAGATGTCATTCGACTTTTCATCGTCTCGAGGTTATTATAATGAAACTCGACTAGTTACGGGGCGACGGCTGAGAAAGATAATATGTAACTAGATAAAACACGTATACTCTCTTTGATATAGGACATTGCACTACGGAAGCAATAAAAACATGAATAAAAATAGAAAGTACATCTATAAAATTAAATTCAAAAAAATTTTTTTTTTATTTATGTATTAATAAAGAATTCATTAAAAAAGAATATATATAAATGCGACAGATAATATTTATAATCATTTATTATCTTTTTATTATAGATATGTTAATATAGTATATTTAATATTTATTTATTAATATATTAGATTTACATACATATATTTAATAAAAAAAAAAATATATATATATATATATATTAAATATTATCTATAATAAAAATATTAATAAATGATCATAAATATATAAATTGATGTCTTATAACATATTTATATTATAAAGATAATTTACAAAAAAAAAACTATACAAAATTACATTATTACTTTTTTAATTGAAAAAGAGTAATTATTTATGAATAAATATACATATATACTACATGTGATAATACTATAGACGTTTAGAGACAATGAAGTTTTAAACTAGATCTATATATGTACAAGGTGTGCCATGAGAATGTCCCTATCTATAAATAATTAGTCGTTTTATTTCGCGATTTCAATGCTTCGATGCCGTATGTTTAACTGCATTATTAAAAAGAAGAGAGGCGATCGATGTAGAAGCGGAAAGACTCTAGGATAGATTAGCGATGCCGAAATCCATTTTCTCGTTTCTGGCGCGACACGAAAGAAAATTGTTCAACGGCGCTTCGTCAATACGTGAGCCTAATAAGTATTCGCGGTTATTCCACATCTCCATCTTATCAGCGAAACTTCAGGCGCAGTTATCCACACGAGCGTTTCAATTTCCGAATGACCCAATTTCGCAACGGCATCGCCGTACGCATACACGCGTGTGTTGCATTTGCTCCCGCGGATCGTCCATATTTTCCACGTGTTCCTGAAAGTTTGTTTAGCTCGACATGCGCGGAGCGATAACTCGTGTTATCAGATAGAAGCGCCGCGATATCGAAAAGACATTAGATGCCTTTCTAGTTTTTGACAAAATTTTGGGCGAATTTTTCTATGAACTCTATCTTTAATCCCGAGCAGACATCGGGAAAAAGGAATATACGTCGTTCTTGGCATACGATACATATTTCTTTTTCAAGGTTTGATTTTGACTACAATCTTTTCGTGAAAGAAATTATACAGTCACGAACCAGTTATTTTGCATGTCTCGAATTTACATATTTACTAGCAGGCACAAACACAAATAAGAAATTAACATAATTTTTTTGCTCACGTTTCCCTTATCAGTACTTAATGTAAAGTTTAACGATAGCGCGAAATGTTACTAGCATGTCTTCATAACTATTACCGATATTATATCATGTCTGTAGTAAGATTAAAAAGCTATTTTCTGCACATTCTTTGCGTTTAATATATGTCAATATTTCACGTATGCGCATGTATATGACATAAAATAAAACAATCATATACTCTTACATATTTTATTAGATATAGATATTATAATAGCAGATTTTACTTCTTGAAATTACATCATCCTCTCTCTCCCTTCTTCTAACTATACGGACCTTTTCTGTGTATGCGACATACTTTATTTACATCAACGATAATTAGGAGACAAGGTTTTCTATTAAAGCGGAAAATCCAAAAGAAAGAAGAGAAAGAATACTATTGGCAACTTTTCTTGTTTATCTTTCTGTCTATACTCCATTTTTCTGCATAGAGTTATTTCCGCATATTTCATTGTGAGACATTTATCTCTCATCAGCTTTTATATTCTTTTGTTCACAGATCATTGCCGCTCTTGTATTCTAGACAGTTTTCTATATATTCAATGCTTTTTTTAAAAATTGAGAGAAATTCTTTTACATTTTTTTTTTTTTTTAACATAAAGGACAAATGATTCAGGTTCAAAAGATGTACAATGTATGATCGAGCGTGCCGAAAAATTTTCAAAGATTTTACAGGTGCAAATAATAGTGTACCGAATGCATTGTTATGCAAGGCAAAACGCAATACCGAGGTCAACGATCATCGTCACATTGTCCGTTTTGTACACTTCTCCATTCTCTATACAGTTACGTGTCACAAATTTTCATGCAAATAACATTTTCGTAATCTATTTAGATATTTAAAATATTTGTGACATCTACGCTATCGCTTGATTTGTATAAAAGTGGCTTTTTCGCAAGAAGCTTTTTCTGGAAAAGTAAACACCTTGAAAAAACAGTGGGTACTCTGTTATATTTAAGTCAAAAGTATGGTTGTGCGAGATGCTGATAGAGAGGGATTTTTTATTTTTCGAATGGTTTTTAAAGACACGATCATTCGAAAACGTTCTTCGATTTTCGCGGACACCGCGTTTGCTTTTCTCAAACGAATTTTCTGAAATTTACTGTACCTATGCGACTTTTTGATTTCCCTATAAATTGCTATCGTCAACTATTATTTTCCGATTATTTTACAGAGAATGTCAAACAATCATTCTATCACGCATCCAAGGCCGGCGTCCCTCTTCATCTTCCGTCCGTCGCGTGTGCACTTTGTGAGCATCAACAAAACAACATTGGCAAGATGGCCTCTCGAGTGAGAAGAAGCCGGTGAGAGCGCGGTAAAAGAATGAAAGAGAAAAAAAAATCGAGAAAATTCTCTCGGCTCGCGCGCGAACAAGCGTTCAACGTTCACGCGTGCTCGCCCTCGTGCTTGAGTGCAATGGAGCCGTGCGACGTACACATGCCGATCGCGCTGCGTGCGTGCGTGCGTGCGTGCGTGCGCGCGCGCGTGCGTACGTGCGTGCATGAATGCTCGCGCGGGCATTAGTGACGCATATAAGTGCGCACCGAGTGTAAGTAGGCCACGGTGCTTTCACACGATAAGACCTTATCAGAGGCGTGCGCGCGTACGCCTTTGGTTCGCATCGTGCGTGTGTGTATCTCTGCCCCCCACCATCCCTTCCTGCGCCTGTGGCACTGCCGCCTCCCTGGAGCTCACCGACTGCGCCCTCATGATCTCGAGAGATCTCCCTTCCCTCTCTTTCATTCTCTCACTTCATCTCTTTCATGTATATACGCGCCGTCTTCTCTTTCTCTATCCTCCAGGTCTCTCTCTTTCCTTGGTAATATCAACAGATTATCCATTCCTCTCCCTTGTGTTGTATATACAGCAAGATATGAAGTATTTTTCTTTTTCTCGGACGATTCTCTCTCGTGTGTGTTATCTATAAAATTCTTGTCTCTCTAAATTAGTGTTTCCGCGGTAAGATAATAATAAGCATCAGAGACGTTTATTTCTTTAAATCGCTGGGTTCAGTTTATATAATTGATTTAGAATGTATATTGCATTTATATATATATATATAATTATAGAAGAGATATTCTTTAATTTATTAAAAAAGAGAAAGAAAGAGACAGAGAGATGATAGAAGGACATATCAATAAGACTATTTTGAAATTAATAGAAAGCATGAGAAATTGTAATTTACAAAATGTTCATTATATCTTCCTAAATTTATATCTATATTGATATTTCAAAATGTACTGCTATATAAAATTTATAATAAAAATTTATAATAAAAATAAATAAAAATAAATAATAAATTTATAATAAAAATAATAATATGATATAGTTAATTATTTTTATTTCAGAAATGAAAATAAATTTAAATAACATACCCCTATCGTGATGTTATTTCAGAAATAAAAATAATTAGATTACATCACGATATATGCGATATTTTAAAATAGTTTTACCAAGTGCACAAATATACACACGGTCAGAAAATGAATATTTACGACCTGTAATAAACGGAAATGAAAATTTCGAAACCGATTGTCAGTATCTATATCTAACAGAAGTTTAACTTTTACGATTATAACGAAGAGGGAAAAAAAAATAGAGTAGTTAAACTAGAAACTGGAATAGAAATAGAGCAATATATTGTTAAAGAAAAAAGGGTAACCTTGCGACAAAAGAGTGAGTTTCTCGAAATACGCAGCCATCCTTCGATTTTACGAGGTCAGAGATGTGGAAGACGAAAGATTCGTTGTTGTCGAAATTATTGCATCTGATGTTTTTTTATTTCCGACTGTTTATTGGAGTATTTTCTTAGTCCAGCCTGTTGCGAAACAATTTCGCACACTAGCCGAAAAAGGGAAAAGTTCTGAATGAGTGAGATTTATTTTCAACTCTCTAACCCATTCGAAGATAATTTGAAGGGGCGAGACGTGACATAAATATGGTTCACTCTATTAATAAAAAAAAAAAAAGATTTTTACGAAAACTCGAAAATTTCTAAAGAATCTTTTAACACATCTTACGTACGTAAACATTGAATAAATTCTTTCACTTTATTTTACTTACTTTTCCTTATTACTTAAAATGAAGAAAAATAGACGTGCGCACGGATTTTAAAATTTTAATTTGATATTATAGATATTATTTTTTTTATCGTTCAATAGCTAGTCTTGACTTATCGTAGCCGATACTAATATAGTTTTTTCGAGTTACAAAATGATTGTTAATAAAGCGGTTTCAGAGGAAATTAAGTTTCTAGGTAATAAACGCTTGTTGTCCACTTGAATTCAAATGCCAATCCAATTATTTCATAAAGCTTGTAGATATATATATATATACATATATGTGTGTGCGTACGAGAGAAATTTTCTTCGCACAAACATGCTCGCGATACACGACGAGATTTTCGCGTCGTGTCACGTCCCTGGACCGCATCGAGACGCGTTAACGCGACGTACAAATAACAATGTGGGGACCTTGAGACCGCAATGGTGCAAGGCATCGAGAGCGCGAAACGCTCGCATAACGTTACGGCATTACATAATGATGCGCGAATGCAACGTCGCGTCTGCTGCGCTCGAAAGCAGGGCGAAGAAGATCAGGATCGTGGAGAAAAAGGCGCGGGAAGGTGCACGCGTGCACGTACGCATTAAACGTGTGCTTTAATCGTGTATGTGTCAAGTCAAGGTAACAGAAGATTGTACCGATCGATTTATCGTATAGACCGTTTTATCGCGCCGCGGCTGCTCTCAAAATATCAACAATTAGCGCCGTTCTATTAAAGAAAGCACGATTCCGTTTCTAATCTCGAGTATGCATTCCGTCAACAATAATCGATAGCGGATTCCACACGTGTCGCGGCCATGTTACAATAAATCCTAGAGAGAAACCGGGTAAATAATTTTTTATTTCAATGCAATCGATAACGCGCTCCATCGTGGAACACGTGGAATCAATTAATGTAATAGCGCATTAGGTTTTTCTAGCGGTAGCGCACAACACACACATATATATATATATATTTTTTTTTCTCCTCGCCACACAATATAGCCGTGTATTTCGAGAGAGGAAAAATTTTTAAAATATTCCTTTTAAATTTCTCAAACGCGCTTTTCTAAGCTCGCATTTTTCTCTATACACCGATTGACCTATATGATGAAATATTTCTCGCGTTTTTATCGTCGATAATCGCACTGAAGACAGTTTGTACTCTTTCAAATACTTTCTAGAAATGAGATAAGAGCAATAAAGACAATAACTCGTTATCAGGGAAAATCGTGATTGGAAATGGCAACAAATATAAGCATATGGTTGAGAAATACTGTCACAAAATACTATTGCAATTGCGTCATCTAAAATATGTAAAAATATTGTGCATGGCGACAAGAAAGCGATTATAGAAAAGAAAGCCGAGATATATGCGAAGAACGCAGTTAGAAATGACCGTGAATCCAATATGTGACGTGATGCGAATTTGCATGAATTGTGAGAATCTAATCAGTTACGCGAATCGTGGCTGCGCGATTGAACGACATTTCACCGCGATCATTCCTAATTTTTATCTCGCGCATATTCCGTCCTTATATTGAGATTATATAATTGCTTTATAGAAATTTTATATGTAAATTACATGTATTCTTAATTAAAGAGAAAGAGAGAGAGAGGAAGAGAAAGGTTTCCGTTCCTGCGTATTTAATACAAGTTATGTCGCCTATATTCTTCAAGTATTCGATTTACAATTAGCAATTGACAAAGAAATTAAAAAAACGATAATTTTTCTAGAAATAATTTTATGATACTCATACAAGTGCCGACATTCGCTCTTCTGCGCGTGTTTCTTCTCGATTCTTGTCACTTGGATGCATCGACTCCGACCGATGTCGCGCGATTGCGTCAACGCCTTTAACTCCAACCGTTTCTATCGACGGTACGAGAACTGTCGTTTCAGAAAGACGATCTCTTATGCAACCTCGTCGTTGTTTTTTTTCCTATTTTCCTTACGGCCAGGCGCGTATTCTTCTTTGGAAAGTCGAGGTCTCGCGGCTTATTATCTGGCCACGTATGTACGTGGAAAAAAGACCTTATCGTTCGTCGCCAACGCGCAGATTCGTCACGATCTGTGCTCCGTCGTTTCGCGAAAACTTTCGCGATCGCGCAACTCGCCTTTCACAAATCACTTTCAAAAATCGCATTGATAATGAGTGATGCGCTTCATCAATCTGATACAATTTTAATATTAATTTTTTTCCCGGAGACACATTGACTTTATATTATCGGATAACTTGATCCGCAAAGCAAGATATGCGGAACAAACAGGGAAAAGAAAAAGATACAAAAAAAAGAACATTTGATGAAAAAATTAATCTAATATTTGATGAGAATGTATCGATATTCATTTTATTTCGCAACGACAGAATTATAGATTTTTTCTAATTATTTATTATTTATCATTAGTGTCGGCCAAAAATCCTTCGGTTATTTAAGATACTACTCTCTGCGTGAATCATGCTTTGAAAAATACTTTTATCTACGCAGAAAAATTACAGAAAATGTTAATCATCATCTTCGCGACGACGCGTTTCCACAAAGTTAGCTGGGACATTTCTTGGCGGGAAGCTTGTTTACGATTGCATTTTTTGCGGAAAATACCTTCCGGGGCGAGAATACTCGCATGCTTCGATTCTATTTCGACGAACGGGAGCACGGGAGCGGACACGCTAGCGTATTTCTGTCAACTACTACATACGAAGTAGAAGGTTACCGCATGACATCAGTCCGGGAGCCATTACTATGCTCTATTACTGCGTTCCCCGCGATGATAGCACAATCGCATTTTCTTCTATTACGAGAGTTACGGGCTCGCGATCGTCTATTAGGAATCTCGTCGGCGAAGAATCGCCGATGGAAGCGTCGAATGGGATAAAGCGGCGCGATGGACGACGCGCGCGTCTTCGCTCGGAGATGCAAACGGGACTCTTCAAGGTAATTAAAATCTTTGTGACGAGCGAGATTAGCGCATGAGTTTTTATTGACTGAAACAAGAACAGATCTGCGCGCGTGATAAGATGCGCATGTTCGAGAGAAACGCTGGACGCGACACGTCTCTCTTACACACTTAATAAAACGACATAACGATGTCAGGCTTACGCAATCAATTTCGCACGTTTTCAATTGTCTAAGGCATCGGGGTTGCAAACTGGGGCGCGAGGAAATTCTCGAGCAATAATATACAATAATATGAAGCGTATTGATATATCCAATTCACTCTCTTGGCAGGGGAAAAGGATATTAATATTTTCCAATTTATTTTTCAATTTATTTTCCAATATTAATTTTATTATGTAGTGCTGTGTTTAAGGACGATATAAAGGGATATAATGAAAGTTTCAAAGATGCGTGGTTTGAAGCAAGTGGCAAATTTGCTGCAATTTAATCTTTAATTTAATTCGACGTAGCAACTTTTTATCCATTTAATCACATCTGTGCCATTTAATATGTTAATTATGAAAGAGTAGTTTACTAATTTTTATTACAAACGTGACTGATCTCGCCTTGTCAATGGGCGCGTGGCTGCCGCATCGGAGGAACGTTACAAAGAGAAGCGTTTGTCGGCGACCTAAAGCCACACATTCGCTCGGCAAACGAGCTCGGCATGCTGATATTTTGCAAGACGCGCAAATATGTGCATAAATAGATGTGCCCATCTTGTAATCATTACGCGAATAGTTCCGAGACGCTCCTCGGTCTTAAACGGCCGTATCTTTTCGCTTCGTGAAAGCAGGACGGCAATGAAGTTGGATTATCTCCTTCGCGTCGAGATGACTTCATCGAATGTGTTTCTTTCGAGTTAACAATTTATTAAGAACAATTTTAAACAAAGCTACTCTTCTCTCTGTCCATTCTACACGCAACGTACAACTTCAAAAAATCTCGATGGTTAGTCATCGTAGATTGACAATGATTTTGATGCTCGAGGGCGCCGCGCGGGAAATCGCAAATCGTTGATTCGATCGGCTTAACAGCGCGTAAATGAGTGTCCCATCAATGCTAATGACGAGCGCACACGCTCGTGCAACCTCGTTCTTATTTTAGAATCCACTCGTATGTTTCCGCGAAAAGGTGTTACCGCCTTTCATCGTGCGACAAAAAGCGCAGCGCTCTAGGACGTCCGTAATTCCATTCGCCTGATCCTCGATTAGTCTGATACGTGTTTATTTTTTGTTCTTTTATTGCGTGCAATAAAGTCGCATCATAATTGTTATGTCAAATGGTATATAATATGTGGTTGGTATTTCCAGAGCGAGATTTTGCAATAGGTGCGCATGCGCAGAAAAACAAAGCTTAGCTATTAATCTTTAGCTATTGGTCAACAATAAGAGCTTTATTAGTGATATTATTTAGATTCTCGTATCTCTTATTTCGGAAAAAGTTTAATATTATTATAAGTTGTTATATTTAATATATATTAAAGATTTAAGTACAGTATGAAACGCATGGCATCAAATACTTCGCAGTTTCTTCTAAATTTAGATATTTTTTTTTATTTTTTAAAAATAATTTTTCTTTTTAATTTTAAAAGTTTCAGTGGCTGTCAACGATTCGGTGTTTTATTCCCGATCGTTATATACAAGAGCGAGGCATAGTACGCCTAGTTAACGTGCGTAACTTACGCGCGCGAGACTCGCGTAAGTATGAGGTGGCAACCTTGAAACTGGGCACCACCTCCACCTTCCATCAACTGTACCACCACTATTTCTCATGCGACGGACGAGCCGACCGACAGCCGGTAGCAGGCACCAGCAGCAGCAGCAACAGCAGCAGCAGCAGCAGCAACAGCAGCAACAGCAGCAACAGCAGCAACAGCAGCAACAGCAGTAGCAGCAGCAGCAGCAGCAGTGGCGGCGGCGGTTTCAGCAGCAACGCGCAGCAACAACTAATAGAACAAGAGGAGAAAGGGAGGACAAGAGGGGGAAGAAAGATAGGGCGGGAGCAACAGCGTTGGCGGAATGAAAGAAAGAAGGTTTCCCTCCCTACATGCGGCCCTTTCCTTTTCCTGCAACTCTCCCTCCCGGGAGCCTCCTTTCTCGCGCTCTCCCTTCGGTGCTCTTATAGCCGTGCTAGCACGTCGTGCAAATGCGGGAAGCACAAACCGGATTCGCAATAAAACGAATCCCATCTCGAAATGCGCGCGAGAGGATCTAAACCTACACACGTTCAAACTGAATCCTCTCTCGCTCTTTCTCTTTCTCTTTCCTCCCCCTCGCTCTCAACTCATCCCGGCTATCTGTTAACGTTCCTCGTTGCTACATCCTCTCCCTTCGCCTTTCGCCGCGACCTCTCTTTCTCCGAGAGATTCACTCGCCCTCTCTCTCGCTCGTTGGCTCGAGTGAAAGGGACGCGGAAAGAAGGGATGATCAAACCTGTGCGTCGCACTGTGAGAAAGGTGCAAGTACAATCGTTGTCGACCGCTTCGTCTGGACGAGGGCAGTTAAAAAAGACTGGAAAAGAGAGAGAGAGAGAGAGAGAGAGAGAGAGAGAAAAAGAGAGTGAAAAAAGATTAATAAGAAGGGCTGGGCGAGATAAAGAGAAGGGAGCAGAATTGGAAGTAGTGTCGAGAGGAAGGGTGAAATTGTCTCACGAGAGAAAAAAATTAGAGTAAATTATTCTCCTTTCAAATATTATTCTGCATCATTAATCTTTGCTTTTGACGTGTTCAATACTTAATTTTCGGAATTAAGGAAAAGAGAATTAGGTATTTATAATATTTTCATAATTACAGTGATAACAGTGTTCTTATTTTATTTTCACTGTCACATTTATAAAAATAAAATCAGTGAATTAGAAGACTGTATCTAATTATAATCGTGCATGAGTCATTGAATTACGAACGCTTGTTATATTCTAGATTGTGATAAGAAGATTACGGATAATGTCGAAAAATTTTAAACTATTGCAATTTCAAAAATTACGATACTTTCATATTGTGAGCCATAGCGAAACATGGATTGATATTTTATAATTTAATTAGTATTTTTGATATTGAGAAATTTATTTACAAATATTTAAAGATTTATATGTAATTATTTAAATTTTTATTTCTCAATTGAAAAATTTTAATCCAAAATAAATAAAGCGTGATAATGATAATAGACGAAAACAGATCGAAGAAGATTTTCAGAAAGCAAACGATCGTGCAAGAAAATGTCGTTTTAAAAAAAGCCGAGACTCAGAATCTCGAAAGCGTAAACACATTACGAAGGCGGGAACGGGGGAAAGAGTAAAGTGTTTAATTGCATGTATGCCGAGGCACCGAGAGGAGGAGGACCTTGCGAGTCTCCCCACCCCCTCTCTCTCTCTCTCTCTCTCTTTCTCTCCATCTTTCTCTTCTTTTTCCTCTTTTTCGCGCATAATAATAAACAGCAGCCGTATGCTCCCTACAGCGATTACGCAACGCCGCTTGGCCTTCTCTCGCGTACCGATTGTAAATTAGACCGCATCATAAATAAATAAATAGCGCGCAAACGGCATTACCGATCGTCGTCGGATAAATCGACGGACATGATTCGCGACAATCAAACAAGCGTGATAATTATACCGCATGATTAATATATTGCACGAATGATAGCGATGTGCAAATATTTGCGCGTACGCAGGCGTGAGAAATGCGCGGCGCTTCTTCCGGAAATAATACGCCTTCGCTCTTGTACGATTCGATTCAGCTTGACTCGCGATGTATCATTGAGTGATAAATCATTTCGCCCGCTAGCGATATTTATTTATTTCTTTCTCTCTTTCGAATGTGCATGGTCGAGGTTTTATTCGCGAAACGGACATCAGCTTGCAAAAACATCGATTAATCGTCGATACCGGGCGTGCTAATCTCCAAGAATCTGTATACGAGGGATATTACCCGCTCGTAAGTCTATATTTGCCCACGAAAGGTCACGGATTTCTCATCGATTAACGATTAAATGATTGGTTGAGCAGTTGACATTTTTCACGGTTATACGAAAAGGGTAAATCTCCCGAGTTGGCGAATATTTATTATTCGAATCAACCTGAAGGTGATGAATAAAAACTAAATTGATCAGCAATGAAACGTTTCGGGTAAAAAGAGACACATAAACTATTATATTGATTGTTTTATATCGACTATATTTGATATACGTATGTCGAAGAATTTTACAATCGTATTGAATTAAATTTCTTTACTATAAAACATTATTTTCACTCAAATAATCACGCACTAAAACATATCCTCGTATGTTTGTTACATTATTTACTACTAAGTAATGTAAACTCGTCACGCGTAATTTATGTGCCTTAGCAGATATTTGCATGCATACAGTAGATATTATAAATCTAAAAAACTAATTAACAAAGTTATGATTACATGACACGATATCGGACATTCCCATCGTTAAGTGTACGACGTTTGGATAAAGATTTTAAAAGAATCAAATAAATTTTATAACGTGATTCGAGCGTTGTTTCGTCAGCTGTTTTGTACAGATGAAGACGCGAAAGGCGGGAAGGAGGAAGACCGCGTAAAGGCGCCGTCACACGGGACTCACCGCATCAGCTGTTTCACGACCTCCTTTCCACGCGGCCCTCCAACGAGATTCGTCTGGCGCGCTAAGTATAGCAGTCGGTCGCGTTACTGCAATCATCGTGCGTATCACAGATTCGCCGATCGTCGATGACAATCCGCCGTGACGGCGGAAAAAATGAAGCTGCTCGTCAGGTCGAAAATTGTAAAGCAACATCGGCGCAGCATATTACCCACTAAATAACGAATCTACGATGGCAATCGAACATTTACACGTGATTTTCGTTAAGGAGCGACACGCGTTTCTTTGCGTACCACAGTCGACTTGCGTAACGCACTTTTCAGTTGACCCCGTCTCGACTCTCGTTTCAAAAGACTGAAGACAATCGCGCGACTTCAATGAAGGCTTTGTTACATAAAATAATGACGAAGCAATATATTTATTAATGCACGTGTATTTTATCCTTCAACATGGTGGTTTGTTCACGAAATCGCGTTCTCATACCTAGCGATTGATAATTAATCCTCGTAATGCGTGCTTTAATTCTTATTTGTTTGTCAGAGTATGATGTCGTAAGTTAGAATTGAAACCGATGTAATATCATCGACTTCATTTTTCAATGCCGATAAATGTAAGCGCGGAGATTGTTTTCGTTTGCCTGCAGCATCGAAATCTTTGACTTCACCAAAATTATACCGGTTTCGATTCTTTCTCTCCGTTTGATTGCGAGCTACGTGTTCGCCGATCGAACAAAACTCCACGTTTCCTGGCGAAGGGAGGTAACGGACATTAAACCGGCCGTGTTTACCGTCGAATCGTTCAAGCATTTCGCGATCGATTGCTCGTAAAACACCGCCGCAACCAGCGACCAGCATCGTCGATATAATTCTTGATGAGAAAGAGATCTTTATGCTACGCCTGTGTCTTTTTTTCGAAAAAGAATGCAAATAAAAAAGAGGAAAAAGAACGACAGAGAGGGAAATAGAAAGAGAGAGAAAGGAAGAAGCGGACGGAAGTGTTATGCAGAGAAAGGCGAGAGAAAGGAAAAGCCAGAGTGATAAAGCGATCGATCTGTTGTTTCGCGAACGCTTGAAGATAATCTGTCGATTCTTCCGATGCGCACAAAAGACACAAGAAGAATGCAAGTTAAAGGAGAGTAAAAAAAAAGAAAATAAATAGAAAAAGAGTGTTTAATGTTCATATGATTTGTTACAGAATATTTTTGTTTTCAACTTTAACATATTCAAATTGTCTTGCATATCATCTGAAGTAAAATGTTGAAACGTGCTATCTTCAGACAAACAATAAGAAAAACATTATAACTTTCGTAATTTAGGATATTCAGTTAAAGAGAGAAAAAGTTGATATGATAAAGGGGATCTTTGTTGGCTCTGCGAGTAGAAAAATCTGTAGGTTTGAAAATGAGACTTAATACTATCTAACAAGAGAACGATACTTATTTATTTCACGTCTGATTCTTTCCGAGACTCGTTGTCGACTTACCTATTACATGAAACAGAACTTTAAGAATATTTGAAAAAGGAAAGGAAATATAAGTAATAAGCAGAGATAGACAACAAGGACGTAGAAGGTAAACACAAGCGCGACGCGTTCGAATAAATTTCGTTACGTGAAGCAAATTGGATAACGATATTAGAATTTATAAAAGAGCCTTCGAATAAAGTTAATAAACAGATAATAGATCATTTTTCACTAAACAAGATTTTATAATTTTAATGATGAGTTGAAAAAGTTATATTTGAAAATGGCGGATAATAAATACAAAGATAACTTACGAATAGAAGAGATACAACGATTTATATTACGAGTTAATGTTAAAAGAAAGAAGTGAATAGAAAGATCGATGAGTTGGCATTAGAGAGAGGAGACTCTGGTTAAAGCGTTATAATAGCATAATAGAAAAATGGCAGAGAAAAGGAAACATGGGTCAGGACGTAGGAGTGGCGATATATTACCAATGCTGGGCTGGAAGAAAAAAAGATGTATAGAAACAGAAAAAGATGGACGGAATGAGGAGGCGGAGTAAGAAATTGTATGGATGGAGTCAGTATGGATACAGTATGGAGTCTACAACCAAAGTGATGAATTGAAAGAAGAAAAAAGAAATGAGAGAAAAGTGTGCGATGCAAAAACGGAAGGGATGAAAGGGCGGAGTAGAAATTGCAGGTATAGCGCGAAGAGGGAAGGAAAGAAACGTGCGAAAGAAAGAACGAACGGATATGTGGCGGAAGAAACGTGTCAGGAAGTTGTGAAGGACACACGAGGGAGCAGGAAGAAGCGCCGAGATCGCACGGTGATCCTTGCAGTCTTTTCTCTCTCTCTCTCTCTCTCTCTCTCTCTCTCTCTCTCTCTTATTCTCTCTGCCTCCATTCTTACACATTACGCGCACGGGCTTTTATATTACACCATTGCGACGACAAGGAGCGTCTCTATTTTGATGCATTCGAATGAAGAAGACAGGAACATAGTACAGACCATATATTTAGCCTAGTGTGCGTAGATTTCGCGTACGCTAGAGAGGTATTGAGAGAAAGATAATGAAATGGAGAGGGAATCTGAGAGAGCCGAGACTGAGGGAGAAAGAGCGAGTTAGAATAGATGAAAGAATGTAAGAGAAAGGGAGAAAGAGAGAGAGAGAGAGAGAGAGAGAGAGAGAGAAAGAGAGATAGAAAGACACCAATGGAGAATCATGCTCCAATAAAAACAGGCGGAGACCAGAGAATTTGCTCTTATCGTGACGCCTGCGCCTGTGCATGTGCATTCTGACAGAACACATAAGCCACATGCGTACACGCACACATATGCGGTTGCTCATAGTTATATATATATATATATATATATATATATATATAGAGAGAGAGAGAGAGAGAGAGAGAGAGAGAGAGAGAGAAGAAAGAGAGAGAAAGAGAAAAAGAGAGAAAGAGCGACACCTCACCAATAAAACCTAGGCAAGAGAGCTATTTGTAATGCAATAGTGAGAGCACCAGTGGGGAAAGAAAGAGTGGAGGAAGGTGGTGGTAGGTGGAGCGCTTATAGTGGGGGAGAAAGAGCGAGAAAGGAAAGACAGGAGATAGATGGATGCAGAGAGAGAGAGAGAGAGAGAGAGAGAGAGAGAGAGAGAGAGAGAGAGAGAGAAAGAGTCGTTCTCTCGACGAAGAACCAATACTACGATCCCTTTACAAACGAACTCACGGACTCGTACGACCTCCTCCTCTCTGGATGCAGAGTATATCGTCGTGAATTCTCGATGGAGAGAGACGCGCTTTACGGACCCTCAACCCTTTCTGAATTTGCTTGTAAGCCCAAGAGGCCCACCTGGCCTCCTCTCTACCACTACCGATTCGCCACACTGCCGCTACAACTACCACTGTCACCGTCGTCACACCACCACTACCGGCGTACGTCGCTGCACTCATTGGATACATTAGAGTATCGCTGATGTGCCACCACTACCAACGTACCGGTAACCACCACCATCGCCACCACCTCCTGCCGACCGTCCGACTCTACCTCTCTTCGCGCTTACCTAGGACCAGACAGAGAAAGAGGGAGCGCGAACGCGCGAGGGGGAGAGTGAGAACGGGAGAGAGAAAGAAAGAGAGAGAAAGAGAGATTGATTGAGAGAAAGAGAGAGGTAGAGAGAGAGTGAGAGAGGGTCCCGGCTTTGCGCAAAAGTTACGACGGAGCGAAGAGCAGTGAGACACACCGCGGAGACCGGAAGAGAACCCTCTCTCCCTGAAGAAGGTCCTCTGACAAGAGGAGCGAAAGAGAGAGAGAAAGAGAGAGAGAGAGAGAGAAAAAGAGTGACAGTAAACATACTTGCAGAAAACATACGTCGTTCCAATCGAGAGTGTCACCGCCTGTGTGAGCGCGGAAGTGCGTTACAGACTATCACTAGTAAAATCGACAACAAGCATTCTCACACGCTGTCCGTTGCGTGAGGACACGTGCTACGCGATCTAAGTGTCTCCTTTTCTCCGGACATCCCGCGGGATCAACTCGTTCGGATCTCCTATTGTCACTTGTGATCGGAGCGATTTTTCAATGTGAACCCTTTCGACGCGTCTCGTTATATTGTCATTTTCGACATTTTTGCGAGTGACATATTTGAGAATACTACCCGTGTGACACGTATGTTCGTTCGCACGTGTTTTCGTCGGCGCACGTGCTTTCCAAGACGTCCAAGAGAGAAGAGATCCGAGAAAAGAAAGTGCGAAAGACTTTTGACAGTTCCAGCTTGCGTGTCAGACTTAGCGCTGTCTTTCGAAAGTTCATTCTGGTCTTGTGATGATTGACGCTTGTCAACGAAAAAGAGATATAAGGAAGTGAGAAAGGAGCAGCGGAGAAAATAAAGGGAGGAAGGGACAAGAAGAGAAAATTGAGGAAGAGAAAGAGAAGAGGAAGAAGAAGCAGAAGAAGCCTCGAAGCGGAGACCAGGACTCGCCGCACGCTCGCCGCTTACGTATCGGCAAGAGCGGGCCGTGTTGTGTAAGAGCTGAAAGTAAAAGTTGAAACCGCCGTGACTTGAGCTCGCGGGAGCGCGTGCTGCGCGCGCTAAAATCCGATCCTGCCTCTCGTAAGCTGCGGGCACAGCCGAATATCTCTCGCCTCTCTCTTTTCGCCCGTCTTTCTCCGGTGACTTTTGTGTGTTCTTTCTCCCAAAGATAGACAGAAAAAAGAGACAGTAAGAAGGACACGCGCGCGCGTGTGGTATATGTGTGTTTTCGCGCGTCCGGATTCGCATAATCACGGACGCCTCCTCTTCGGCGCCCTTGACGAGAAACGCCGCGGAGGACGCGGAGGATCTATCCGTGGAAGTCGGAGAGGGCGTGCTAGGGAAAGAACGAGGAGAAGAGAGAAGAGGGACGGCGCTCTCCGTTCATTGCGTAACAACGTTTTCTAGTCCGCTGCTTCGCGAAATACGCTCGCGCGGTATTTTGCTCGCGCGCTCGCTCGCGGAGGAGGTGTATCTGCGCGCATAGTGTTGACGAGACGTGGTGATTTCCCGTCGTTGCCGTCATCGTCGTCGTCGTGGTCGAAAAGGCGATTTCTATACGCGTGGTAACAGACGCTAGAACGAACGATGGAAAGTAATCGCGCGTTTCACTCCGTTCGGCGCGAAACGCGAATGTTCAAGGTCACCATCGCTGGTACATCCCACCGGTAATCCCTCCATTTCCGGAGTTAGTAGAGAGCGGTCGTTATCATCGTCATCATCATCATTATCATCATTATCATCATTATCGTCGTTGTCATCATCAACTGGGTAGCACCACCGCGGTGGAAGGACTCGACGCGGTATTCGCGTGCGAATTTAACCTGTCTCTCTCTCTCTTTCTCTCTCGGTTCGCGATCGACAGCGCGCTCGCTTTTACCTCGCCGTCTCGTTCGGGCGCAAGAAGTTTCGCAAAAGGGATTACAACACGCAGAAGAGAAAGGAGACAAACAGACGGAAAGGGAGACGCGGAAGGGAAAAGGACAGCGAAGAAAGAGAGAGACAGACCAAGACGGAGAGGGAGACAAGAGGCAAGAAGAGGAGGAAGAAGAGGAGGAGGAGGAGAGGAACATACCGCGATACGACACCCGTGTGCGGAAAAACCGCAGGAGGAGGACACGGAATCCTCGCGACCGTCGCGTGCTTCGACGACGAGGACGAGGACGAGGAAGGCCGAAGGAAGTCGAGGAACTCGCTCTCTCGGAACGAGGAGAAAGAGGCGGAGGGCAGACGGACCGTGTAGGACGGGTCTGAAAGACGATCCGGATGTGGCGAGAGCCGCTCGCTTTCCGCTCTACCGCTCCCCCGTCGATTGTTACCGACATTGAATTCGCGGAAAAGAGTCTCGTCGTCGTCATCATCGTCGTCGTCGTCGGTATTACCGTGTTGTGTGAAAAATTTGGTAATCCGCGATAAAGGTGCTGGCTGGAGAACCGCCACTACAAGGGGGGGGGGAGGGGGACACACACGGCCGAGCGGAATTAAAAGCGCGTTTAAAAAGGTTAGCGGGATAAAAAAGGCGCGCGCGCGAAAGGATAAGAGAAAGGAATAGGAGCCACCTCCGAGTCCTTGAGAGTACCCAACGGGTAAAAGTGCCGCGCGCAGAGAGCCAGCCGGTTGACCCTGGACAGTCAACGGAGCAGACTTCGCGAAAAAAGTTCTTCCCGTCGTCGCCGTCATTAGTCGTTGTCGTAGTCGTCGCCTTTCTTCGTCATCATCGCGGAAGGATCGTCGACGAATCTGTTCGCTGTGGTACGTCGATCCATCGGGAACGCGCGTTTTATATACGTAGTGTGCGTGCGAGAGGGAAAACCACGTGCGTGTGACATCGAGCGAACGCGCGTTCGAAAGAGCCGAACGAAACGCGATGACAAGGAGGATTGGAAGAAACGGCTAATCGGTAAAAATTCATCAATCTCGCTCAATCTCGGCTTTCGAGATTGATTTTCGTTCAAATTTTCGTCGAGGAACGCGTACCCGCACCAAGTGTGAAGTGTGATACATATAGTATCGGCGTCGCCGATTTTTCTCGACAATCCGTATTGGAGTACCTTTCGTGTTTGAGTTTATCTTTCTCGTTCGACGTTGTTGCTACTGATTTGTTTCTCTCGTGCTCTCAGTGAGTGATCCATGCCGTGGAATATCAATGTACGTCACGTGTCCACAGCGTCGTTCACGTTGCCGCTGTCACAGGATCTCGGCTCCTCGTCGCCGGCTCGCAAAGAGGATGCCTTCAGGTTCGACGTGACACTCCCGAGGGATACATATATATATAAATAACGTGTCGCGTTATTTATCCTGGATACTGTTGCCGATCACACATTGGATAGCGGCAGAAAAAGCGTAAGGTGAGAAAAATGAACTACATAACTCTTACGGGTATGTAATGCTGATGATTGTCTCTCTCTCTCTCAGTTACATAATTCGTTCTTTTCCTTCTCGAGAATCTATTTCTTTACGAATATCGAAACGATGTCAGCTGATGCGTATTTCTGTCGCGTTAATTACGCTATCGCCCTGACAGATTCTCGAGTAAAGTCTACGTTGCATAAGACGATTGAGAAATTAGCACGTTCGCCGCCACATGCATTTCGCCGCGGTTTATTTCTCACGCCAGCGATATGTTTTACGCTTGTGTATTGGCGGCCAAACTTAACGTAAACAATCGACAGGTGCTGTAAATGTCTTGTGCCGTATCGACAAGTGCAGGTAAACGCCTGTATACTGTAAGTCTTGTTTCTCACGCCGGTCATGTACCGCTGGCGATATATGCGGCAGCGGACGTGTCAATTTCACCTTCTTTCTGGCGAGTCGAGCGATTTCAAATATATCGTTCAGATGGAGATTTAGGGGCAAATTGTACCACCAAGTTGCGCGAATGGAAAAACTTTGACGAATCTATTATCGCCGGTGCATAATATTTTGATATTACAAACAGATAGATCGAATAAAGGGAAGGAGAATAATTAAGGATAAATTGCGCTGCGACCTCTTGAGCTAAATGGTCTCGATCTTTCTCTCTGTTATTGCTAGCATCCGATATTTTGATAATAGATGAGTTGGCCGATCGCGCTGTTTAGCTCGAGCCCGGGTTAAGGATGATCGATGATGTAATGTTGACATAAGCGTTGGAAAATGTTTGCGGCCACTTTTACGGATATGATAGGATAAAGCGAAAAGATACAGGTATCGATCTCCGCGCGACGACGATCATGCATTTAGTTATACACGACGATAGCAATATATCGTACACGACGATAGCGATTCTTTTCGTTTTTACCGATACGTACCGATATGTACGAATTTCCGTTCGTATTCAGGGACGTCCAAATCTTTCGTCAAGTCTTCACCGGCTTATCGCCGTCGACGACTCATTGTCGTCTTTTCTTATCCACGAAACGGTAAACTGACATTTCGATTGGATGCAAGAGACAGTGTGAATTAATGCGGCGACGTAATTGGTAGCAAAAACGAGACGGCAAGGCCTGACGCGCCGCGAGGGACAGATAGATGGATTGCGGCGAACCGCGCTGACAATGGGAAAATATGATCGGTGGTGTATGCCATCGAGCACACAAGTGACATAGTTATTGCTTCTTAAAAAAAAAAAGAAACAACTGTTTTTCTCCATCTGTGAAAGTCTGCGCTCAGCAATATCCGCTAAACAATAATTAGCTTCGCTGAGCAAACGAAGCGCAAATCTTCGTTGCTTGTCGCGCGGGATATTTATTTCATCCTGCAATTCTGATATTCCGCGAGAAAACGTTATTATTAAACGAATACATAAGTATAATGTACATACGATTAGAAAAACATGCGCAAATTATTCGATATTGCTATGCAGGTAGGTTTGGGAAAAAAAAAAAAACTATATTGCAAAAAAGTACAAATAATAGACGAATATGTGCCGAATGTATTTTTGACGAATAAGTATGTTATATTAATCTTTCTTATTATCGATAAATTCGTAGAAATTCTGAGGACACTTGACGATATGCCGGTCATTTTATTTAAAACTGTCTTGGAAAATAGGAAAGCAAGAGAAACAGGAAACGCGAATGAAACCGTAGTATAGAGACACGAATAAAGCGCGCTCTTAATATCATATGCGGCTTACAGCAGGCAGCTATAAACTCTCTCGCGAAGAGATAGGAAGGTAGGAAAACTTCTTCTCAGCGTAATAATTCAAGTTCACAGAGAATGGCACCATGGAGTCGCGGATTATTATGGACAAGCGTTGTGTAACCGTTTTCAAAGAAAAAAAAAAAAAAAAAAGAAAAAAAAGGAAACGACGAACCGCTCCTCGCGCGAGACCAATGCGATCATCAATGGCGCGGAATGACGAATCGAAGAGAAAAAGCGATCTCTAGTCAAGGTCGCGTATCGAAAGGTGCCTTTGCGTTCGCCATTTCGCATTCATCTTGCCATTATCCGTCAGAGACGCGTGAGCTCGTATGGCGCCTGCACATAGAGACACATGTGCATTGAAGCGCGAGTGCAACAGAGATTATAGTCACGGGTTCTGAAAAGCTGAACCAGTCGAAATTCCGGGTTTCCTTCACTTTTTGCACGCGTCGCATTATGCGCGTTCCTCTTCTCTTAAACGGAAATAATCGCGCGTAAGAAAGCATATTCGGTAAACAATAGAGAGTTCTGACACAAATGTTCTCTTTCTAGAATGCACGTAACAGCAACGTGTACATAAATTATTTATACATATATTTAATGTTATTTCAAAAAATATATTTTTACTAGTAATTTAAATTTTTTTCTTCTCTTTACAGCTTTTTTTATGCATTTTACAACTCAAAAAGATTATTTATTATACATATTTTCTACGTAAATCATTATTCTTGACAATTTCCCATCACTTTGTCTTATATAAGCGCCTTTATTTGTTTTCATTACTCTTCTAATATTATTTTGTATAAAAATATTTTAACTTTTCTCCCCGAGTGAAAATTTATAATAACATTACGGCTGATAATTGATGTTGACAGGTATTTAACGTAAATCGCGAATGAATTTCCTCATTTTAATTAGCGACAGCTTGCTACAGAATTATTCGGATATTCGCTTGGGCGAATAAATTTGATTATGTCAACTATTCGATTTGTTTAATCTGTACATCGAGGATCTAATTCGCAACGTAGATTTATGGCCAAATCGTTTAGCGCACGGCTCAAAACGATTTGACCATAATCGTTATTCGCGCGACTGAATACCTTCCACATCGTCACTCTCCTTAAATTTGCCGAAGTAATTTTCGGAAGATTAGCGCGACGTGCAATTATCACATTATGCAGCTGTGAAAAAGGATGAGCGAAAACTTGTCTGTAACAAGTAAGGATTATGAGTAATTAATATCAATTCGCGTCGATACGTGTCAATAATTAAAGTAAATATTTTGTAAATGTCAAATATATTGCGTGTGACATTTTGGAAAATATATTCATATTCTGAAAATAAAGACATTTAATTAAAAGATTTTTCTATAATTATGAAACCAATGATTTATGTTCACAAATTAAACAGACATTGACTGCTATTATTTTTTTGTTGTTGTTTTTTTAATTGCTTTACTAGATCTTGTTTATGTGTGTATTATTCAACATCTTTCGGGATTGCTTCTAAAGCAAATCAAATTATCGAATAATCGGCAACGAGATAGAAACGGATTACTTGATTGATACGATTAATTAATGAGATAACGAACGATATTATGATTCGTGATATTGATAGATCGAATACGAGGTGTAACGCGCATTTAATATGCCCTGATATTAATCGATATCTGATGTAGTAAATTGGAGCGGATCGCGAAATGAATCATCGAATTCGCGCTAAATAAACTGACTTAAGCCATTTCTATCAATGACGAACGAAGTTACGGATTAGAAGCGATTTAATTGCATTGAAATTTTTACTCATCTTTAAGCGAAATGGCATTCCTCGAATCGGCTTCGCTAATAAATGGAAAAGATGTCGCAGCATCCCACGTGCAGATATCCCAATTGTTCGTCAATGACTGTATTGAGAATTATTTCGCTATTATTGCAACTTGATGCCATTAATATGGATACTGCGAGATAAATGCAATCGAGATAACAGACGCTCTAATTGGATATTCCTAAACCTTTCTTATCGATCTAAATCTTGTTCGTTTTTAAATTATCGTTTCTTTTCACAATAAAGATGTTTTTAATTCGTAAATTCGCGCGATCCAGTTTTCTGTTAACAGTTACAATTAAAATGACACAATTACATAATAATATAGTCATAATTTATGCGATATATCTTTACCGATTATTAACTACAGATAGCTGTCGTTCGCATTAATACAATAGTTACATACAATACTAACATGCAACTCGTACCTATATCCTCGACTGTGATTCATCTAGAAGAAAGACAATGCACTTTTCTTCGTGTATTTCACTTCAGGCTTTTCTACTATCCACGGTTCGCGTCCGTTCCTTTCTCAGACGTTTCTTCTTCGCATACGCGATAAGACGCTTATTAAGACAGCGCGTTCCCGCCGTGCGAGGTCCGTGGATTGGTCGAACCGGCGCGTTAAATAAAGTTGCAATTAAGAGAGCTAAAAGCTACGCGGCTGACTGTATGCCTTCTCAAGGCCTCGGGCCTCGCCAGAGCGTACTTCCGCTTCTGATTAGCTTCCTCTTTTCCCACATCGTCCTCGCCGAGCTCTCCTTCCCTCTCCGCTTGCTCTCCTCTTCCTTCCTCCGTCCTTTCTCTCTCTGTCTGTCTTTCTCTCTCTTTCTTCCCATCATTCTTTTCCTTCCTCGTTTTTTTTTCTTCGTTTCTCTCCGTTTCCCCCTCACATCTCTCTTCTCGGTCTCTCTTTATCTTCCGCCTTTGCCTTATCTCCGCACCGTGGGAATCCGCGCGTGCGATTCTTGCCGCGAAAGAGGAAGTTCTAATCCCTGTTTCTCTCGCACATCGCTTTCGCGCCTTCATGATCGATTCAGACGACGATTTGTCGCCGGATCCACTTGTTGATTCTATCGGCGCCGGGTGTTACTATCTTCCTAGAGTTGTAAGACCAGTTGTAAGATGGATATCACATGAATTCGATCGTTGCATTCGGTTTAAGAAATTTATCTACGATAGATACCCTACCATATTGTGGAAATAATTCGATCATTCGACCTTTGGAATCATTGATATCGTGGATCACACGCGCAAAGAAAGCTGATGTTGTCATAATCGATCATAGCGAGGCATTAGAGTTATAATTGTAGATTAGCAGTCATGTTGTTCATGCTGATGGTCGCACTTTCTGGAATTTTCAAAGAAAAACTTTCGAACCGCACTTGATTTATTTTTAGGACTGCCTCTGGAAATTTTCCATCGGATAGCCAATCCGATCAGCCGACAAGCACGACGCCTTGTCTATGTAATATCGATCTAATGCGGGCGCGGTTTTCACATGGTAGTAGGACGATACATTATCTGGACTCTCTGGATTGGCGGGGGATAAGATGCGAGAGACCCCGGAAACGTATAATGCGCGACGCCGGCGATTTGCATAAAGCGGCACAAAGTTGCAAGTTTACGTATGCGCTGCGAATAAATTTACGTAGATAATGCTTCCTATCTACGCACATTAGCGGGTAGAATCGACGGCGCGTAAGTGTTCGGCGGCTTCGTTAGAGCGTCGAAGGAATCTGTAGCGTGAGAATTCAGAAGGTACGCTTCTCCACGAGCACATTTTTCGGCCGCCATTTATTAGAATTCCGAGGATTTTAAGAGCGAGTGAATTCTTTTCCAAGCAAAGAAGGTTGCGAAAGTCATCGTGCTGTGAACCGAAGAATATCGTTATTATCGTTTGCGTCGAGTATTATCATTTGCGGTGAGAGACTTTAATTTCGGACAAATTATTCGCGACGCAAATTATTTCTCCAAAAAACTTGGAGAAACTCTCTAGATATCCATAAAGGGACAGAAGAAACGATCAACTAAAAAGGGATGGGAGAGATGATCGTTCTGTTACCATCGTTAATACAATTAGTCGTAAAAATCGATACGCGACGTAAACGAATCGCGGACTGTCATCGTTTTGTCGATGCACTGAAAGGAATTTAATTGTGTACGAACTGATACAATCCGCTATACATCGAAGTATATACGTTCGAATCCATTTGCGCGCGACATGTATCAACGACATTAAATAGCAAATCTTTTATATAAATACGATTATGTGAAGATGCCAAGATTTAATTCAATCTTCTAGTTATTGGACCAACGTGCCTACTCAAAAATTGAAAGCTGCGATTTGTCGGAGCCAGAAGTTAAATTTGTAATTGGAAGAGTGCCGTTGAAAATAACACCTTTCCTCAATGTATTGAGATTTAATAACTACGTAGAAGGAGATAATTATCTTTCAAGGTTCGAACGAGCCATATCTTAGAATTTTGTCGACGGTTCGTCGACTCGACGATGATCGAGGATCGAAATTCACCGTTTTCCTGGCACAGCGGCTACACACGGGCTTGCGAAAAGCGTGACTTCAACGATTTAGGACGTTAGGCGAAAATGTTTCGTTCACCGCGTACACTTTCACCTGAACCGAGTCATACCGAATTGGTAGGCACGATTACGACGGCCGATGAAATTTCCGTCGATTGTACGAAAAATACGGTTGTTCACGTGTGTTGCGCCGTCCTAAATATCACGTCCGAAATGAGCCTCGTGCGCAACGCTCCTCGTCGCAGCTCGCGAAGAAAGTTTCTCGCGCATTACTATTTTTAACTCCCCCGCCACGTCCCTACGTAATCGAGTATAAACCCGTCCTCTCAGACGTGTCGCAACCTTGAAAGTTTGGCTCTCGACAGACCCGTAAATTTCTTAACGCAATTTAGCCGTTCGTCACACGTTACTCCGTGCACAATGTACGCACGAAGCTTCAAAAATGATTTATCGACTAATATTGCGTGTCGGGAAATTTTGTATCTACTGCGACTAAATCATAGATCTAGATCTCTTACATTACCGTCTGACATGCGCCCTCATAAATTAACTTCTTTTACCCTTTTACCTTTCTCCTTTGTTTAACTAAACTTTTATTTTTGAAAATATAATTTTTTTTAAATACCTTTTAAAATACGTTCAGCTTGTAACATATAAATTAGAATCAAGATCATATCTTTTGTTAATCTTTTTTATTAATAATTTTTTATTGGATAAAAAATTTTTATTAAAAAATATAATGTATCTCATGACAAATAAATTGTAATGATACATATTTATAAATGAAAGGGAGGGGAATTTCTAATTTCATAATTAAAAAATATGATACATATTAGAAAGAGAAATTATATCGTGAATCGTTCTTTATTGACAAATCTAAAAGAGTTTTACAAAAAAAGAGCTCGTTATTATTCTGTAATTTAAAAGTCGTATTGCATAGAAAAATATCGGTTAGGTTTCCCGCGAGTATAATTAATTCTGATATTGTTTGCGATTATGGTGTACGTGGTTACGCCGAAGAATGGAAAGATCGCGAATCGGAAGGAACCGTTAATTATTATCCCTTATTGTACCATACATTCGACGCGTGGATATAATATTACACGAAATTACTTGCCACCGGAATTATTGCTCGATCGTGCAGCTCGGCTGAAATATCTAAAATCAAGTCTACGCGACGGTGTCCGGCAGATCCTAACGCAAAATTATCGCAAAGCCGGACAGAATCGCATGACAGGAGCGCACTCGTGTCCACGCGAGAGAGGCTCGCGAGAAAATACAAGCGTCCCTCTCTTCGCTCCCCCCCCCCCCACCTCTCCCTTTACTGCAGAAAATCCGTGTCGCGATTTGCGCGTGTACGTTATATTAGCACGTGTGTATACACATACACAAACATATATACATATATATCGCCTTTGCAGGTACATACATGCACTTTAATCGGCAGCGACCGTCCGTATGGTATTTCGCTCGCTCTCGGTTCACGGGGCCCCGTCGTTCTGTGGACTCGTGGCGATTGTAAATCTCGCGCTCCCGAGGCCCCCGAGCGGGCGGACGGCCCGAGTTTGTACGGCGAGTAATAGCGGCGAGTACCTACCTCTACCTCTGCCAACCCTTTCTACCTTTCCTTTCACTTTCATCTATCGCGGGCCCCGCTTGTACACTCGACGAGGCCCCTTCGGGACTCACTCACTCACTCACTCACTCACTCACTCACTCACTCGCTCGCTCGCTCGCTCGCTCGCCGCCGCCCGCCTGCCCGTTACACCGCCTCCCTGTAACGTACTCGTATATATACGCGATGAAGAAAAAAGGATTGTGTTATTGAAGAAACGGTAGCGCGAGAGAGAACCCCGCAGCGTCGGTGCCTGATGTGGGTATCTAACGGATGAAGAAATTCATCGGCTTGACTTTCTATCGTGGCTTTTTCCATCTAAAGAAGAAGTTTACGAGATAATGAAAATATTAACGATCTGACATTTTAAATAGTATCTCGATCGAATAAATATAAGACGTTCGAACGGATATAATCAAGTGGTATGATCGAGAATGGATTAACATATGAATGTATTTTCCTCTCCGTAATATGTTTTCTTTGATTTCAAGGAATGATGTTATACATATAGAACGCACGCGGAAAACCTTTATTAAGATTACCATATACTCAGGCGTAATAGCTCTAACATGGATAGTCTAGTAACGAGCGAGCCAATTGATGTATGCCTTTAAGAGGATATCGTTTACGACGTTGAAAAAATGTGCTAGGAAAATAAACACGCAATTACGTAGACGCGTTCATAATCGCGCATCGTAGTTACGGCTGTAGTTTGCTACTGGAGTTCTCTAGCATGTTGTAATTTTGCGTAGCGTTCGCGTTATGAACGCTCTTGACGAAAATCTATTCTCCGTTAACGTAGGAATTAAACGAAATATATATGTATTGCATTATAATCTCATATCATCAATCTTATTTCGAACCTGTAGAATGCGAGCCTGCGTGCGTGGAATGGAATTTTCAAAAATCGTTACACCTATTTTTTTCAGTTATTTATTTTTGACATGCAATCGACTCGTTTTCGTCAACAAAAATATTCTTTTCGTAAATGGGAAAAAAAAAAAAAAATTTTTTTAAATATACATTTAAAAATCTTTATAACATTTATTATGAAACACAAATAATTTTTTTTAGCATTGTAATCGGATAATATTAAATATATGAATATCACACATGAAGATTACAGTGATTCTGCCTTATACATGATAAATAAATCTCATAATAGACCTCATCGCGCTTCACTATTTATCACTGCATTTTTAAATTAGAATATACATGTCATTAATGATTAGAAATGTTTGAAAAATAAAAGGTTAAATACGTGTGAAAAGGACGTTAAGCTTCGAAATCACGTTGGTATATTGTGTTGGCTTTATTGTACGTAGCGCACCGGAGCGATGCGCGAAGAGAACAGTAATTTCGAAGTAACGACTTGTGCTTGAAATGTTGTACGTCCCTATTGTATCTCTCATGAAATATAGCCGGTCGAGGGGTCGGGCGACAGTGAAAGTGTCCTAATTTTGGGTCGCGAAAGAGTTCACGCGGGGCCACGAACTATTATATTAATACAATACAACGTACACTCCTTCCTGACACGTGCCTTTATTATTCCGTTATATGTTTCAGTTACAAACGCATAAATATTTAGTAACAGAAATAATATAAGATATACGTCTTTAATGTCTAATAAAACTTATTACGTCACGTTGAAAATATTGGCTCAACTGGTTAGATAGACAGAACCAGAATTGAGGAGAGAGGAAAGCAATAAGTGGCTTTGCGCCGTGTTTTAAACAGCAAAGTTTTAGTTTTTTTCGTAGATTATTTTATAATTTACACATTTTTATTATTTTTATTTTTCAATACAATCGCATAGAAAATTTATCGTTTGTCTTTGAAATACAGTATTATATCTTGTATATAAAGTTTATATTTTTCGGATAAATTTTTTTGTAAAATTTTATAGCACGATTAAAGCAACAGTCCAACTTAAATCTTGGACAAACCTTCCAATGGAAATCCAATCGTTGAATAAAATATTGCATATATTTAGAATACTAATGAAAATAAACAATTGAAATAACAATAGAATTTTAATGTTTGATGCTCTATGAACTATGCGTCTCCGCTTCGTAATAATATAGTTGCAACCACAGTGCTTCAATTGTGTTGCCGCTAACCTGCAGTTTAGAACTTTTATTAATATTTATTTTTACAAAAATTTATATTTTTGATAATACCTGTGTATTATAAATTAAAAGCATATCAATAATTGCGTTATAGGAATAACTGGCGATAAAGGATTTTGTAATAAAATTATTATAAAATCATCTTTTTTTTTATTCAATTTTACTGTATGACTTCGATTTAGATTGATATCAATGTATGAATATAATAGCGCGTTATAAGCATAGAAATTAAATAGCATTAATAAATTCATTAGTTTTCCGCTGCTGAAATTCGCGAGAGAGATTTACGTTTGGATGGCGTTTTATGAAATAAATCCGCAAATTATGAAACAAAAATGACTTGTTTGTCGCTGGTAATCCGCTCGGTTTCCCGACTTCCTCGCGCGTTTTCACCCGCACATCCGCCCGTTCGCGTAGGCGGACTTTCTTGCTTACGTGCCCGCTTACGTACGGCACGAGACGCGCTCTCGTGTATCTATATAGCTAACTGCCAACGTAATTTCTCCTTCGCCATTGTTACTCTCAAACGATCTCGCAATCGTCGTCTCCCTTCTATGACATGCTAATCATCCTCGGAGCTCGTTACGTCGCGTATCACGTAACGGACGACCCGAATAACGAATTTCATCTCGTTTTCAACAGCGTCAATGACAATCGTTCATCTCTCACGGCCATTGCAAAAGGCATGTTCGCGGTCGATTAGTCAAAAGCAAAATCTAAATGTTCGCCAACCTCGAGAAAATTGATGCACATGGTGCTGGAAAGGAATTGGTTAATTCTCGAGATAATACATTACTTATAATACTTAATGATTTAATTAATTACCAATTTATTCTCTTAATAAACGCAATTTCAACATTTAATAATCATTTGTCGATAATATTAATTACGATGTCGATTTAGTAAAGTGTAAATTTTAGTATACACGCGCGTGCAAACAAATAACGATGGTTGTCTAATATAAACATGTGAATCGTAAGATAAGATAATAAAAATACATGTATGTCTGTGTTTTGTGAAGTGTCGATTTTTATGACTCTAAATAGTATTTATATTGTAATGGCGAATATTGTATAATAGTATTTACCGAATGTCATCATTTCATTGAAAGGCTGTCACGTATTTTTTATTTCTTAACTCGCCTTATGCCAAAATTGACATTTTCGCAGCATTTAGTATTCAAATTTACGCTCGCATTTCAATAAATGCACGGAAGTCCATTGGCAATTCAAATACGTAACTATGACATTCGTATTGGCTGGTCAAGGCTGTGTTACAAATGATTCACAACCGTTACCGACTTTTAAGTTTCAAGAGGACCGAACTCTCTAACAGCTGCATCATATGAATTAGCGTAGCGAAAGGAATATGTTAAAATGCAATTTTTTTTTTGCGTTTGAACAAAAGAGAAGAAAAATGGTAAGAAATTTTTTCAGACTGAATCCTTTCTTTTTTTTTTAAATTATACATGAATATACTGCATTGTCATCTTCTTTATGAAAAGTAAAATACGTTTGTAATGTTAAATTAAAATTTTATGAAATACCGATGTGTGTTTTATTAATGTAAAATATAAATTTTGCGATGAATAATAAATCTAAAAGCTTGAATTTTGGAAAAGCAAAATTTTCATGTAGACAGAAAATTTCACGTACACACTTTACTATATTATAAAGATGCCTTGTGATATTATAAGCAATATTATTGTATTATTTGATTTTGGTGATGTTTTTTTCGAGATTGCTGAAATTCCTGCAGTTTCGATTCGAGTCGCGCCTCGTGCACCTCTTCGAAAGAGACAAAGAGGCTTTCTATTATTGTAGCGCACTTTTCAGACACGGTGTACGCTTCTGGCGGCGAGTTCGTAGAGAAGCTATTTTTCTGAATTATAAAAAATGATTGTGAAAGGAAAATAATAATTTTATTTATGTTACTTTGTTAAAATTGAAAAATATTTCAGATATTTATAAGCAGCAAAATATTTGAAAATACTATTTTTACGAGTTTACACTCATTTTTTTTATTTTTCTTTTACAACTTACATCTCTCAAATTCTTTCCATTCACGTTTTATCAAATTGTGTTTGTAAATTAGTATTATATAAAAGAGATGGTTAAGATATAGATTATTATCGACATTAAAAAAAAAAAAAAAAAAAAAAAAAATTTTGATACAAAATTTCCAATACTATTTAAAATAAATATGTAAGAGAGATTTTTTTTTTTTCCGAAACAAATATTTCAATTAACTATACACTTAGCATTTTAAATAAATAACTTTCCATGTTTGCATTTGTCTCTATTATTCTTGGAAAAGATTTAATATTCTTGAATAATATTTAAATAAAAAACTATTAAAATGATTATATTTTTTAAAAATCTGCATTTGGAATGTACCCACCACTGCTTGCTGCGTACGAATAGAGCGCGTTACCGACAAGTCTCCACCCACAATGTGAGATCATTGCGATTACGTAAGTGTCCAGCCCGCGATGCGGACGGGCATAAAAGTATCGTATGGCATATCGCTACGCGCCATACGCATTGTTTCATTCCGCGTGCAATTCTGCACGTTGCAGTCGAAATTCGCGAGGAAGGGTAAAATCGAGCGAGATCATCGTCGGTATTTTTCGGCAGAGGCAGATTTCGATATAAGCGATAGGCTGAGCAAAGTTATTGCAAGATATCTATATAGATAGGAAGTAAAGATTTATTTATGTTCGCGCTTAAGGAAAGCGCTGCGTGTCGCTGATAATACGAGACGATCGAAGATATCTTATCCGGGATTTCCTCGGCCATAGCGTGATGCAAATTAAATGATAATATCTCGCTAGAGAGACATAATCGGAACGTTGTTAATATTCAAATTAAATTTAAATGTTACCTCGAATTATAATAATTATATAGCGTGTACATACAAGCCGTCTCGTTTACATTCGCGCGCGATTTGAAAGAATCGCGACAAGAAGCGGGTGTGGTGATGCGTCTGTAACAGGATGCACTTTTCTCTCGCGCCTTTACTTATATAACATCTTTATAAAGCTGACGGAAGGCTTATCTTCATTACGCTTATGAAACGAGCGACGAATTAGCTTCGTACATAATATTCGATAAGATTCTTGAAGAAACAATCGGCTCTCCGAATTTATCAAAGAAAAAGCGGATAATAATCTGGGATACTTTATGTGTCGTATTAGAATCTTAAAGAAATTATTTCAAGTTTCAAGTGTTTGAGAAGTGAGGAACAAAAGATCGACCGCGATGAATAAAGTTATGTAAGATTTGTAAAAGTCGACGTAACGTATCAGAAATCGTCGATAACTGTCGCGAGTGATCAAGCGCGAATAATCGAAGGCTTAGATCAAATTAATCGTCGATCTGGCCGGCGATTTTCATCGATTCTCTCGGACAATTCGAGCGATATCGATCCGCGGCGTGGAGAAACGGCAACGTAACAGGATGGAAACAGGAATAATTATTCAAGGCTACCACGCGATACAACAGAATTGTCTGATTAGCTATGTAGATGAAAGTCACGTTACGATTAAAGTGCGACGGCTATCGTGATAAACGATCGTATGGAATTCTATACAAGTATCCTACGCTGCGCTTCCGGCGATGGCGAACAGATAGCAGCTACAAAAATTGTCACTTGCGATAGTATCAGTATTATTAAAAATAATATACTAATACTTGTAAGCGTTACACGCTAGTATTAAAAGCAAAAGTCGATTTTAATGACACAGTAATAGCGACAATTTTTTTTCAGATGTCACTTGTCAATTTCACTCTCTGTGAGGATGATTCTCGATAATTTCCTCTGTCACTAAACTTTCGAGTTATGGTCTGTATCATGCGTTTGTGTAATGGACTGAGCTCTCGAATAGCGAAAGATAATCGATGCACTTCATTCGATGAATTTTCGGATAAGATAAATTAAATTATCCGTCATAATATCTTAATCTGTCGGAGAGAGATGTTTGTTACACGTTTTTTTAAATTCTTCTATTCTCTTGTTTAGGCGTAGATTCCAATTTTAAATTCCCGCTAGAACGCTTGATGCGGCAGGTTTCCGAGGAACGGAGATGCATTATTAGCGAAATTGCAAAGAGAGCGAGAGTTAACTTACCGCGAAGCGATCTTCGCTCGACATTCCTTGTTTCCGCCTGACTCACTTACACGCGACGGCAAGGCCAAAAGCAGCGATCTTGGCTATATTGAAATACATTCACGAGACGTTTCCGAGATAGAGAATGTAAATGCCACATGTGAGAGATTGCTCGTATAGCGTGCTGTCGGGAAAAAAAATTTATCTGCATCTTCCGACTTCCATTCTCTGGCGTCGTTTTTTCTACTAAAAAACAAAATCGAATTAATATGTTTGTAGTTAATAGTAAATGCAATGTCGAGAAGTTATATAAATCGTACTTGTTCTTTATCAAAGATATGCGTCTGATAATATAACAGGTGTTTTTTTTTTTTTTTTTTTTCATTTAAAAGAAGAAAGCTATAGTTTAATATAATTTTATAATTTATATCTATTGATGTTGCAGCGTTAATTAATATTGCACGTTTAATCTATCAAGATTTCTGCTCTTGAATTTTATTTTATTTATTTTACTTTAAGGCTGAGTCTCCCACAGTAACGAAAGCATCTGGAGCATTTTTTCTTAAAGTAAGGCCCATGTCAAATTAATCAAGAAGCATGTATTTCCTTATTCTTCTCTTTTTAAATTAAATGAAATTAATAATATATAGCAAGACTATTGCAAGAGCTGTTAGATTTTCACTTTAAAGGTGGCTCTGACGATGAAAAATAAAATCTCGCTTTAATAAAATATGCTGAATGTGCAAGTGCGCCTTTTGGATCCGGAATGATGTTGCGCGCGGTCTCTGTCAGACGGGAAACTGCATGATGTGGTGAGAAGGTATGTAGGAGGAGGAAGAGGAGAAGCGCGGAAAGGGGAGGGGGGGGGGGGGTAGCGTGCGGAAAGAGAAAGAGAGCGAGAATCGAGCGAGGGATGCGAACAGAGAGAATCGAGCATTCTTGCGTAACGCGCACGCGTGCGTCTCTCGTCCTGTATGACGACGACGTGGGTGTATGTAGATCTAAGTTAGCGAGCGAAAGGTCATCTCCGCTTAATAGTTCCCGATCGCGCATGCAAACCCAATCGGATCCTCTCTGGATCGGATGACTAATCGGGGCCCGTCGCGGCTTGCTGCGGCGCGTGCATCTCTCGCTGCGCAGTAAAAGTTGCAGCTGACGAGCCCGCGCTCTTTGACATTGAGCGCATCCGAATCTCCGGCTCTCTCTCTCTCTCTCCCTCTCTCCCTCTCTCCCCTCGCCGTCATTCCTATTTCCATTCTCGTCCGTCGATACAAAACAAGAGTATGCATCGGGAAAGGAGTCAACAGCGTTACATAACTGCAATGGTATTCGATTTTTCAAAAGATATAATACATTTTTTTCTTCTCGATGAAGAAATCTATTGCGTTAGATTTCTAAACGACTCGGGAGAATAAATTTTTCTCAAATATAAATTTAGCAAGAGAGAAGAGATTCAATATAAATATAAATATGAATTGGTTAAATGTGTGTATATTTTTTATTCGTGAAAAATTCAGAAACGGTTCAGATCGTTCGATTCAAAGTCGTTTATATTTCACGCGCGTTTTCTCGAGAAACCAAATGAAGATTATTCGTGCAAAACTCGTGCAGGAGGCTTGGGAACTTGGCTCGCGCTGCTTCTTCTAATCTTCCGAGAGAAAAGTAGGAGCGGAGGATTATCATCGCGCATCGGGCAATATACGGACGAGAAATACCCCCTTCTCGGGATAATGTACGTTTATAACGTAATCATGATACAGCACGGCGAAACGATGAACGAAAGCGCATGCAGGATTCGCGGAACGGTAATTATTACAATTTGCGAGAACGCGAGCGCGCGCGCTTATCCGGCGATTTGCGCGGTTATAGCAGGAGCGCCGGTTTTACCTGCCCGTATCGTAATCTTTTTACACGTAATCAAATTACTTCGTTTTACGATGCGATTTATGTAACCCGACTCGGCGCTCTTTTTCCCGACGTGCGCGACAAGAGTCGCGGATTCGCTACGCGCGGTATCGTCGACATCTCACAAAAGTAAAGGAGCACGCAGCGTCTTTAGACCGGGAGATTGGAACCGATATAATTTCGCTGATGGCGAGTTCAGATTTCGATGCTGCAGAGATGCGCAAGAGAACGATCTCTACGCGTTTAATAGAATTTCTCAGAGTTATGTCACTTTTAAACGTACTTTTACTTTTCGAGTTAAATAAGCGCAGAGAAATGTCAAACAAGACCGTTCGTCTCTACTCTTATATTCCACACTCGTATAATATATAATTTTAGAAACTTGACTGAAATATTTTAAATAAATATTTTTATATTGATTTCTGATATTTAGAAGTTTGAAATTTCTCTTTAGTTTTTATATATTTATTTACATTTATCTCTATGTCTCAATGTTTGATGAAGAAAGCATCAATGATTAATTAATGATATTACTATGAAATATAATCCAATCAAAGCATGATTTTAATGGACGGTGCTTTTAATTACGTGGCAAAACTGTTAATAATAATTCATCGAAAGCGACGTTCAAAAACATTCTCAAGCCTTTCTCGATACGTCGTAAAAATTACCGAAATGCTATCTGTCGTGGTATTTAAATCGCTTTTAAAATATCAAACGGATGGCCGTGAGTATCGTTGGCAGCGATCTCCCTGTCGGGCGCAGGACAAGAGTGCCCTTTGGATTACACGGCGGTGAAGGCGGCGTCGTCCGTTGAGAGAAACGATCGTGCGCACGTTACGTAAGTGTACGCGGTGCGGAGAAGCTCGTGGCATAAAGGCTGATTCACACGCGCGCGCGCGCGCACGTATTCGTGTGTATGATGATGCAAAATCAGCGTAAAAGAATAAACGGGAGTAATGCTGGGATTATACAAAATCAGCGAAGAATCCGATGAATTTTAATCAAGTTAGAAGAGAGGCTCCCCTTTTTTGCAGAACGAAATTTTTTGAAGATCTTTTTTTTTTTTTTGGGGGGGGTGGAAGATGGTTTATTTATCACCGACTAGGATTTATATATACAATATATATATACGGTTCGCTTTTTCATCGCAATTTTTGCAATCTCATTGCGCAATTTTCAAAAAAGACGCTTTCCCCTTACAGATATTACATCGATTAACGAATCTTATTCTTCGCTGAATATACTGGTCCAGCGGGTGGCAAAAAGAAGGCGTTTTATTAAGAAATAATAATATGCATTACTTTTCCGCAGAATTATGAAACAAGTGCAATTAAGTACTATATTTGTCGCTCTCTCAACGCGTTTTCTTATCAGATGTATATATATTTGCGAACGCAAAAATCGTATCGTCGCGCGAAGAGAGGAATTCCCACGGTCCCTATGATAACCTTGACGATTTCTTTGGTCGAATTTCGACGATATTGATAACCGAGAGAGTCCGTTCCCGCGAAACGCTGAAAGCATCACGCAGAAAAGTACGGCGCACGCGCCCACAAGTATGCCCTTCAGATTCACAATGATGGAGCATGTCTATTAGAGGAGGCGATTGTTCTTATATAATGAATGGATCATCATGTAACTAGCCGCTTCGCGGACTCGCTTCGGGCTGTGGAAGAGAGAAAGAGAGAGAGAGAGAGAGACCGGGAGGGACGCCTTCGCGCTCGCATGCACACACAACCATACATACACGCACGCACACGTGCACCATAAAAAAGACGCATACATATATATATATATATGTACACGCGCGCAATTCACACAAGGCCGTGTCGCGTGCATCGCGTGTGGCGTGTACCTGATGCTGCGTATGCGCGTGTGTGCACGTGTACCAGTTAAAGCTACTCGGCTAGCTCGGTACGGTAAGTGCAGCTGAAAAGGCTTTTTACTTTCTGGCCTTGAACGAAATGTATCCGGTGACTCGACGACAGCGAGAGACGATCGAGCGCGGGGGACATTTCGCGTCGCTCTCCCCCGTGTGTGAAAAACAAGTCCCACCGCCGCTCCGATCGCATCACGATTGCTATTTTTGGCACCCCGTTTTCTATCCGTAATGGCCGATCGGTCGGTGGGTCGGTCGATCCATCGCGGATCAAGTTCCGCGTCTCTAATTGCGAGTAGTGCTCTCGTCGAAAGGGAGCAAATAGTAACGCGCTACGATGTCAGTCGCGACACCGGACGTAGAGGAGACGCTGATCCCTTGAATTCAGGAACGTCGACGGATATGTCTCTTTCCGAGACTCATCGGTGATTCCAAGTCGCCTCAACTCGACTACTCGCGAGAGAAATAAGGTCCCTCTCTCGTCGTCGCTTTTCACGACACAAATATACTTGTGTGTTAATACAACACGAAAGGCGAAAAAATCGAACACAATTAAATATATTATTTATTTCGTTGAGATAATTCAGATTTCGTAGTTCGTGACCGCAGAACTGTAATGATTGATAAATCGCAAATTATATTGTATGACGTGTGACGTCGTATAATGTGATCTCTTTTGTTATTTTTATTTTGACAATAACTTATTAGATTAAAAACTAAAGACTAAAAAATATGGTAAAATTTATAACCCAAGTGTACGCGCGTACACTTCCGGTTAAGGACATCTTTCTGACGGTAATGCGGCGTTGTTCAGCGACGGTATCCGTCGCAGATTGCGAAAGGGCAGTCTTTTAAAGAAACGAGGAAGAAGCGGCACGCATAGAAGAAGGAGAAGATGCCGGAGAGAGAGCACGTCACAGTCGACGGAGCGATGCGCAAGAGGGAGAGCGTGAGAGACCAGGTGGAAAATGGCGATTCGAAATCGGGGAAAGGTGTGAGTCACCTCACGGTTTCACGGGGGTGTCATAACCCCCGTGCCTGGCCCCCCAGGGGTCGGCGCGTTTTCCGTTCCTCTCTGGGACGCTCGAAATATAATACAACGCCCGCGCATTTACGGGAAGTCAGCGAACCGCGAAGCTATTCTTGCGTGGACAACGGAAATATAGATACGATATATCGAATCGTCTGTCCGTGAAAATTAGTTCGCCAGTTCGAAAATATTAGGCGCGGATTCTTCTTGCTACTTCGCTGTCGAATCGGAATTCAATCTCGTGAATAAATTGATATCAGCCGAAGAGAAAGAATTCTTTCTCTAAAAAAAAAAAAAAAAAAAAAAATTATTTTGTTTTATTTTTTCCTAATCTTAATTATCTCGTTATAGTAGTTATAAATATGAATTCATTGATATTTTTGCTTTCGTACATCCCTTTGCTTCTGAGAAAGCCACGCAATTTTCCTTGAAAGAAACATGGACACGAACGAAGAGGAAAGTAATTGTTATTGCTCAATAAACATTATTAATTAAAAATCTTTTCGTATTTTTCTCTGGTGCAATAGAAATGTTGAGAATAAGAAAAAATATTTATTCGATTCTATTCGTACAATTCACAAGAAGAAACACCCGGTGTTTCTCTCTCGAGCTGCTTGTCTGCTCACTTAACGTATCGTGAAAGATCGATGTCGCGGATCGCATCTCCCCGCTCTTTTTAAAAAACTCTGAGCTTAAACGACTGCGCTCCGAGCTGCGGAATCGTCCCTCCATGGGATATTGCTTAGTGTTCCAAACGAGTGGATACCGATGGTTTAAGTATATACGAGCGCAGTACAATGAGACCGCGAAACGTAGCCTATCCAGACTAGCGAAAAGTAATTGGGTTCACAAAAAATAGAACGGAAACGCCTGGGCCCCATTACAAGTCTCCGTAACGAGTTCTCTCTCTTGCTCAATCCGTGCTGGTCGGCTTGAGCCGCGGTTTGAACAGCCGCCTCACCTTAATCAGCGTTGTCACGATCTGGGTGTTTTTTTTTTTTTTTTTTGTTTGTACAGTAAACAGCCATAAATCCGCAATTTCTGAAAACCACGAGAGAAAGATATCGAGCATTGAAACAATCGATCGCGTGCTATAAAAATCACGTGCTCGTCAGTAAAATGATCTGGAAACACTACTAACATCGCTTCTTTCGTTTATCGATCTCTTGGCTAATATAAATCCGATTTTTTTTCTAAAAAAAAAAGATTTAAACATTTAGTTTTATCATTTTGAATCTGTCGATATGATTTACTCAATATTTAATTGACACAAAAATAAAGTTTTATTATATATATTTGTTTAGATCCATATTATTATTAAAATCCGAAGCTTTAATTTAAATTGAAATACGAATAAGAATTATCAATCTATCACAAAGGATCGATCTTAAATCGAACGAGGAATTAATAAGCTAAGGATATAACGTAATATAAAGATAATATATATATATATATAAAATTTTGAAAAATCATGTTACACAATTGGGTTTAACGAGCCGTTCATTTCCTACGATTAAGCGCGCTTTTTCAACGGCGTGCGGATCTTTTTCATCGCTCGGCAGCGATATAAATTCTCCCGCCCGCGCTCAGCCCCTTCGGTGTCTCGCGCTTTAATTTCCAGCCTCGACATTTGCGTAACCCAGTTTCGCCATTGTTCGATTCAATGGTAGATCGTAACGTCCGCCATCCGGATAGGAGATTATAATGCTTGCGTGTGTAACGCGCATCGTCGCCTCGTGCGCCTATATGTACATATGTGCGCGCGCGTACAATCGAATCGTCTAACCGAAAGGAAAGTATACTCGCGCACATGTCCGTGTGTATGCATGGAGATGTGTGCGATAGTTGCGATTACACATACGCACATAAGAGCGATAAACGAGCGGCAACGTCGGTCGATCTGCCCCGGTAAAAGTTTACGAATTTGTCGACTTTCTCCTCTTATCTGAGGTCTCGACCTCAGAAATTGTCTCTGCACTATTTTTATATCATGATACTTGTTTCCCTCTTTCTCCGTCACTGTCAGCATATTATAAATTCGGTCTCGAATGATTCATCGCGAGCGGTGACGAAAGCGCGACGCGCTCGATATAAATGGTGTCAGTTTTCGACGTGTAAAGAAATGAGAAGCAATTGTTGTTTGAAATGCGTCCGAATTTTGCTTTTAAAATTTAAAGCGGAAAGTAAAACATCAAAAGTGCAATCTAATTTTTATAAAAGTTAATCAATACTTATAATGTGTTAATTAATATAATTAATAATAATAACTTAATTTTTTTTTTTTTTCAAAATTTAGCTACTCTTTTGCAGCCTTTCAATTTTCAATTTCTTACTTATGTAATGCTGCTAATTGGGCTATATTTAATGAACGTCATGGATTGGGATTAATATGCAAAAGTGAGACGAAGATGTCATCCAACTTTGATAAATTTTGATGAACACGCGATTGTTAAGTAAAAAAATTGTGTGTATATATAACAATTATTTCAAAAGGAATAATTACTTGATATTTTGTCACGCTGTGCTCCGAAAACTTTTCAGGTTTCATTAAATAATAAAAAGTTATGCAAAATGATATTATATTTTCGATTTTAATTGAAAGAAAGAATATGTTAAAATACATTATGTTTCTTTGATTGGTGTGTGTGTGTGGGTATATTTTATTATATAATCTAATAATATTTAATAAAATTACCACTGTGCTTATACAGTGTATAATCATCATTTTTGCAACGGCTGTTTTTTTTTTTTTTTTTAAATTAAAATGTGTTTCATAGTCAAATGCCTCGTAGTCATTATTTGTACATTGAGATTTCTCTCTCGTAGTATCTCGCACTGAATATCAACCGATGTTAAGAGGAGATCGTGTAGCTTACCGGCACTGAATATCGGAGTATTCGGTTTTAGAGACAGTTTTGTTCTCGGCGCAACAGAGCACAGCACACACAAGAGCGAGAGGCGCGGCTTGACTGGTAAAAGCGAGCTACTTTAACTTTACTTTCTTCGAGTAGCAGTAAGTTTTATAACCTAATCCTCCCCTTCCCTCCTTAGTCTAAATATAATATTTGACAAAATATAAAATGGATTTTCAAATAATGGCAGTGATGTCAGACAGACATGGAGAGGTGGCGAACTTGATGCCAATTTACCTCATCTCACGGATGAAGCTTGATTGGCAACCCGGACAACGGGCGTGTCTAAAAAAACATCACTCCTAAACATCTTTAAAACGTCTTACCAATTTTTGAGCAGGCTTGAAATCGGACGGATACTGGGAGAGATGACGAAGCTGATTAATTATATTTGATCGTCTATTATCTCGATGCAAGGCTTGAGATCGGTATAATTTGGCGAATTAAAATTCCCGTAGTACAAGTAACGGTGAAGAAGCTCCTTATTCCGGTCTCTTGTCGCTTCTTCAGCGCTGGCAGGTTTGATATGGCACACTTATATTAGTGTTCCTCTCCTTATGCTTCAACCGCGGCACGCACGGATAACACTCCGTCCAGTCATTTGTTACGTCCATAGCAAGGCGCGTGCGCGCGCGCGCGGCACGAGACCCTGCCCGGCAACTCTTCAAGGCCCAAATAGAAGAAGAAAGAAGAACGTGAGCGCGTAAGCGCGAACGTAATCCGACCGGCCGGCCAAGCACGGGGATCGACCCTGAACTTCAGCCGCTGCTTACTAGCATTAACCAGCAGCTGCGGCAGCGGCGTCCAGCAATGATTACCTTATTTAGCGATTTTCTCCGTGTATCACGCTGGCGAGACTTCACTTACGTATGCGAGTGAGCGCGCGGATGGCCGTCGTAACTCTTACCCGAAGGACTTGCCTTCTTTTCTCTTTAGATCATTTTTTTAAATCTCTCCTTTAAGGATAATTATCCGCGTCCGTCGTGATACATTCTTGTGATACGGTACGACACTCACATGAGAATCTCATTACGAAATCTTCTTCCTTCTAGTTTTCGGTGCGCCTCGGCCACAAAATGAAAAAAAGAAAAGATTGATCTCTCTCTCTTTTTCTTTTGATATCTTTCTTTTTTTTATACTGACCTTCCTATTTCATAATATTAATGGGACGATCGAATGCTAGCGATGTATCGTTCTCCGTTGTCAGTCTATCTTGCGTACCAAGGTTTTCAGCGAAATTATTTTCTTATGCAAGCACGGATACCAGGCGGATGTAAATTTTTCAATTACGTAACGGCGGCGCTTTGTGATGTCTAATATGAAAGGAATTCATTCCGATGAGACGTTATCTAAGAGTAAATAAACGATAGCCCGGCTGCGAATGGTATATGCATGCTTAATGTCAATTCGCGCCGGGAGAACCCGCTATGCTACTTTCGACAATTTAGAATTTCACGATGGATCGTCTTCGTAACTTTTATCCAAGGTCTTTCCTTTCGAATTTGATCGGACAATCGATTGAAGGTCATGGCAGCGCGAGTATGCGAGATGTGCTCTTAGATTATGCTACGTACCATCACATACACTTTGCCGCTCTATGATTTTGAATTGTGCATTTATATAATTAATGGTTGTCGTATAAACAACAATATAAGATTATTCCTTTCATAAATTTCATTTGTATACATATTAAATTAGATTAAATTCATCTTTCTTACGTGTTTTGTTCACTTTCTTTCTCTTGAAAATATCACTAGATATGAAAGTTTGCGGGTAGCTGGCCAAATATATTTTCAGTGTGTGATTGCATACACTTTGACATTGCGGAATTTGTCGATGTTTATGGCGTTAGTTTCATAATATTAGTTATACTTCTGCTCCTTGAGAGAATGAACCGTCGTGAAACCGAACTTTCTCTCTCCGGACTTCCCTTGAGAAACCAAAGGAATGCTCGATCAGCCGTTAATTCTCAATTCTTAGCCGTGGCCGCATTAAACTATTACAAATCTTAGGATACGGATGAATGGGATACTTCTTGCGCGATCGTTATCGTATTAGTCAAATGTTTTCTCAACGATTTACACGATTATGTTGTAATAACAATCTATTAATCTGTTTTTTAAATAACAGCTAATTACGAGCGAATTATTGATTCGTCGATGACATTTGATGAGAAAAAAAATTCTAAAGCGAGGCTAATTTTGCGAGAAAACAAATAATATTCTTCTGATATATTCAATGTAGCAGTATTAACAGATTTTCCAGTAATACGAGACACGTTTATAAATCACTTTGAAAACCTCAACCATACAACTACGTCTTAATTTATTATGTAACTATTAAGTATATTATGAATGAAAATATAGAAATTGTAGGTTTTTGCTCGAATTTATTGCGCTATAATTGTCGGTCAAGTATATATAAATTTTATAAAGAGCGGATCAAAAATATATATCGATTCGGTTAATAATGTATGGAGAGAGAATATTTATTTTTTATAAAAATTTTTTTTTATTTTTTTTTTTTTTTTTTTGTAGACTTCTAAGATAGTTGCGAATATGTTAAATATACTCAGAGATGAGTAAAAAAGAATGCGTGAGAGGTTTAAATTATCTGTCTAAGTAGATAATTGGTGCTATTAAACATGTTTGACGTGGTCAACCGAGAGCTGCGTAGATGTAAGAGAAACGTGAGAAACATGATCTTGTGACACGTCAGTATCTCTTCCGTCGTTTCTTAAGAGAGCCAAGACACGAAAGGAAGAAATTAATGTAACGAAGTAACTGTCTTCGTAACACGCGAAGCGGCAAGACTGTTTATTGGGTTAAGGACGGGGAATGAACTTTTTACGGTATAATTTCATTAACGCAAAAAAAAATATGATTTCCTTTTTTTTTAAATTTACGAAGAATTTTAATATTTAATAAATAAATACATTCGTTTTTTTAATGTCCTTTTTTCGCGGGTGATATATTCAATGTATCCTGAATTGATACGGAAAACAATCCTTATCTTTGAAACAAATAAATGTTAATGTTTCTTATTCCTGTTTCAGACGATGTATACTGACGGTCTCCTGACCCTCCACTATGGGAAACATCCAGCGACCTTGGCCGCAGAGGTCGGGGCCTGGTACAGCGGGGACCGTCACGTGGACGTGACCCTGGCATGCGACGACGGGTCCATCGTGAAGGCCCATCGCGTCGTTTTGGCAGCAGCGAGTCCCCTCTTAGCTAGTTTACTTCGGAATCCTGTCCTGGACCACGTGGTTCATTTATCTGGCGTCCGAAAGACTCAATTGAATCATTTGTTGGAATTTTTGTATAACGGAGAAGCGCTAATACCGGTACGAATTTTAGAATTTTAGAAAGAGAAAAATTAGATTTGCATATAACATATATAACGCTGCCAGAAAATATTAAACGATCTAATAGAAAGTGTTAAGCAAAATTTCCTAATAAAAAAATTTTGTGCTGTTCAGTCGACAGAGCTTACACCGTTGAAGGAACTTTTCGAGCTTCTTCAAATTAATTCGGAGCTATTTGGGCCCAATCAACCTCAAACTTCTAGTAATTCTGATCCTGAAAGGATATCGACTCCGCAGCCTTCAGAAGGCCAAGAGAGTTCCAGTTATGAATCCCAATATGATAGCAGGTTGGCAGATACGTCTTGCGTTTAATTAAGCTTGCGAAAATTAAAAAAAAAAAAAAAATTAAAATATTAAAAACCTTCCATATTATTTGAATTAACTGGGAAACAAAATGTTCGAATAAATTCTTATAAAAAAATCTATGTGAAAGTATATACTCATTGCATTTTTATCTATAATTTTTTGACATTAAATACTTTACGCCCAATCACCGCACTTGGCTTTGATTGCTTGTTTTTTTGTACGTTCACATTTATAAATATTATATAAATCTAATGTATCTCCCCTCCCCCCTCCTCCCCCTAAACTTGTATACAATTATTAATATACGAGTGGAATGTTTATTTACGGATAATCAAATAGTTAAATGACAATTTGGATGATTCTGTTGCGTTATAAAAATGTCATGTCTTTCAGACAGTCCAATAATCTCGCGGATTGTTGCTCTGTTCTTATTAAAACGGAAGGCTGCGAAGAGGAGCCGGAAGTGGATGTGGAGGGTGTGGAAGGCGAGAGTCTTCTTACGGATAACAGGGAGAGCAACATGGAAACTCCTAGAAGGAGGGACAGCTCCGATCCTGTTAATTTGAGTCTCAATTCCGGCGCTTCCGTCACGAGCGACAGCTCGCACGATATACATAGGTCAGGCTTACGTTGATGATCTTCGTATTATTATGCAATAATTCTATTGTTTTCAATGCTAGCATATAAAACTATCTTAGTCATTTTACGAGCTACAAAGAACCGATGGAAATTGGAACAATTTTTCAAAACGATTTTATTTGTTCGCAGGCCTGAGAAGCAAATATTCGAAAGGCGAGAATCTCTCGAGGAAGCCGAAGAGAGGAAACGGCAATTGGTGACGCGGCTGGCGTTAGGTTTAGAACCCGGGAAGAGGAAACCCGAAGAGATACCGATCCCACCTGCGGAGGCGTACGTCGTGACGCCCCATCGCAAGCGAAGGCCAGGCTTCCACAACGCTCCCGCGCAAAATCCTGCTTTCGTACCCTTCAATCCTGGATTCGAAACGCCCAGGAGATTGCAGGCACCACATCAGCTAAGCGTTTCGGCACCACCGTACCTGGTAAGCTACGCACCACCGTACCCGGTAAGCTACGCTTAACATTTTTTTTTTCTTTTCGATATATCTTAATCAATATTAACCATATCTTCAACAAACGCGTAATTAATTAGCTTTTTTATATGAATTTCACTATCGAATTGTCGTAATTTCTATTTCAAGTCGCAAGCATAATAAGAGTATCATTCAAAATTGATCTGTTATCACGTGCATGCGAGATGCTTATTTACACAAAAGATCCCTTGCGATTTTTCAATGATATAAATCCGCAATTCCTCCGTTATTAACAAGTCGCAATTGATGTGCAGCAGGATAGATCAGCGACATCGCCGTCACATCGGCCGCCAAGCGCCGATCCGGCATCGGCGGCGGCTCTGGAGCCACCTTGGGGCACCTGGACCCTGCCACCAGCTCGAGCACCACCGCCGCCACCGTCGACCGACGATCCGCCCAAGTCTACTCCCGTACGTGAATACCGGTGTAGCTACTGCGGTAAGCAGTTCGGCATGTCGTGGAACCTGAAGACTCACCTACGGGTGCACACGGGCGAGAAACCATTCGCATGTAGACTCTGCGTTGCCATGTTCAAGCAGAAAGCGCATCTGCTTAAGCATCTCTGCTCGGTGCATCGTGGCGTGATAGCCGCCCCGGACAATACGTTCTCGTGCTGCTTCTGCTCGTCGTCCAACTTCGTCAATCTGCAGGACCTCATCAGGCATCTCTCGGGACCGCACAACAATCTGCTGCTCAGCAGAAATCTGCATCGCGAGTACAATCATGAATAGCGACAAGATCAAAGGCCATCCGGTGCTGAAGGGTGCTCCTCGAGCGCGCAATGACGGGTCCTTGGAGCTTTCTAGGATGCTCCTAGGATTTCGTTAGGACGATCGAGACACTCGACTTTTATCCGGACCATTTTAAAAGATTATACAGGCTGAGATTTGCATAGAACTATCACTCGAGAAATTTTTTAATTTATTGCACAAAAAAATTTACGGTTTAGAAACACATGAGTAATTTTTATATTTCGGAAAATAATTTTATTTTCTAAGACTTTTTCGTATCGTCAAAAGTAACGAATTTACTTTACACAATAATTTTAAATAGTTCAGCCATGGAATTATCTTGGTCTATAAATATAATAAAAAGTAATATGTGCCTTCACAAGTAAAGTACAGAAGTAAGGCAAGAGCAAAATATATATTTTTTTATTTTCTCATATTCAAAAACTGTTCTTTATTGTGAGAATTTACATCCAAATAGGATTTATTCCTAAATATTATAAATTTGCTCTGCACGTTTCCTTTATTGGATACTTCTATGAACTGTACTCAAAAGTTAAAAAACGCACAAATTTTTTCTTTGAAAATAATACTTGTAAAGTTGCCGTCGTCTTAACGAAGAAATGTATACCAGGTGTTACAAATACCTTAACATATAAATATTGAACCAAGTTTTGGCGTACTCGAGTGCATCGTTTATAGATATTTGTGCATCCTGATTCTTAATTATTTCGAGAAATAATATTCTTTTTATCTACATATATATCTAGATGTGTTTTACATAATTAATATTAATTAATATCGGGAGAAAAGAGAAAGGAAGAAAATAAATTTGATCAAAAGTATGATTTTTATAGCTGTTAATAATAAATTTCTACTACAGAGTAACATATATTATAATAAATAATATTATAAATTTTTCTTTCTTACATATAATTCATACAAAATTAAGTTTTCTTCGAGAGATATTGATATTAGATATAAAATTGCATTGAATAAAAATTTAAATATACATTTTTTGAAGCGATAAAAAGGACGTTACTATCTACTCAAATAATTAACACTTATGATATATAAACATCTGCATATAACACGCTTTAAGTATGCCAAACATTGATGCAACTTGTTAAGACATTAATTACACGATCTATCTGGTATACGTATAAAACTCTTTTTGATTCAGATAAATTTACATATAATATCTAATATTTACATATAATATGTAATATTTAAAAATGTAGATAAAAAATGGCGATAAAAAATAGTACATTTTCTTTGAAGACGAACGGCATGCAGCACCGGAGAAGCGCTTTTGTAAGAATAACAAAAATAAAAAAAAGTCGATCTTTAACGAAAGATCTTCTTGATTAACTAAGGTCGCACGTCGCGATTTTTCAGAAAGTATCTCATCGTTACGCATAAGCGATAAGTTTTGATAAGACACCTTTGTTAATGATCGACATCCGTATATATATATATATATATATATATATATATATATCGAACACGATCGTCGAACATAATCTGGAAAAAGTACAAGGACGATAATGAACGAACACGAGAGTCAATTATTATCAAAGCGCCAAATCTTGACGAGCCTGTAGAAATGAAACGCTGTCTCTTTGTCGCGTCTTGTTTGTTGTTATTTTATTTTAATCGCGGCACGTGGCATTCGGAAAGACGTCCCACGTTTACCTCAGCCCGCGTGCGACATTAATCTCACGATGTAAATAATGTTTAATAGGAACGAGCGGAAAAAGAGAGACGGACTAGAATTTATTTATTTCACACTTATCGCAAAAGGGACCAACCGACTTTCCACCGATTTCTGTCTTAGGTAGATTTTAGGTGTCCTGCCCGCCAATCGCCTTCAACTAATTGCTCGTACGTAGTTGGTTACTATTACGGTTTCGATCGCGAACACACACGAAAGTATCTTGTCGGGATGTTGAAACGGTATAAAGAGAAATGAGAAATCACGAAGCGAAGGGGAAAGCACGACGTGGGAAGAAAATATTATCGGCAAAAACGATTGCGGAAGACACGTTTACGATGTTTATAAATTATTAATGCAATTTATTGTAATATCTAGTAAACGTCGACGTTGTGTTAATACTCTGTCTTCTAAAATCCCGTCTTTCACATCGTCGCTCTTTTTTATATCCTCTTCATATCTTCGTCCTGATATCCCATTCACGGTTCTATCCTTCGGTATGTAACTCAGCGAGTGCCTTGTCAAATGGGTCCAAATTGGTCGATTGGGCAGTGATTTCATGTGTTCATAGTCTTAAGAGACATAGGCGTTTAAGATGCGATATCGAGCTCGCTTAGGAAATGGAAAAATGTTAACGAGTGCACGTACAAGATTTTAAGATTTATTCGAATTAATTCAATTTTTTGTTAAGGCTAGTTAGATCGTTGTAAGTAGCTTTCTTCTCTTTATAATTTCATTTTTGTTTGACGCAGGACGTCACGTCTTTTTTCTTTCCTCTCTCTAGATATTCTCTTATATTATCTAAGGTGCCTTGAAGAAGGGCCTCGACCTCTTTTTTGCTCCTTAACAGTTTTTAAAACCACCTCGATGATGCTCGAAAATGTGACTTAAAAATGTAACGAGAAAAAATGAATTGGTCAATTGACGAGAGAAACACACATACCTGAAAACTTATTATTTTCGATGTGAATACGCACATTCCATACATGTATTGTATATATATACATATGCAAAATTGTCGAAAGTATAGATTACTTTAACGCAGCAATTAATCGAATCGTAATTGTAAGGAGTCAGAAACGCAAAATAAGCAAGATAATAAGATTTACGATTTAGAAGTTTACGGAATCTAAAAATTAAGATTCTAGCAAAGTGCAACTTCGATACCTTCACACCAAAGACATTTTCAACAAAAATTGTCAAATAAGATTAATTACACAGCAAATACAATTTTAGTTTTTAAAGCAATACGTGACATTTTGACAACAAGATTTCTGTACGTAAGTTTTAGAATTGCGCGCGCAATTGTACTTGAAAGATATTGCAATTTTAATATATACTTAACTGCATAAATATGTTATCTAATTAATACTGATGTACGCTAATAACAGTAAATTTATCTCATCCGAGTCCTGTGGTAATAAAATAGTTGTGTATAAATAAAAATTACACAAAGACGTAAATTTTTCTCTCTGTCTCAAAATCTCAATATTTTCGTATACGTCAAACGAAGCGTCAAGCGGGAAACACGAAACATCGAAGTTGCTGTTCATTCTCGTAATTAATACAATCTCTCGGGGTGGAGACGAATCGATCGGTATGTCTTCTTTGTTCCACCACTTTTTCCCGTCACGATATTCTTATCGTGACGAAGAAGCGTACATCGTAACGGAGCAGAAAGGGTGGTTAGAGGGGTGGTGTGCGCTCTCGCAAAGCCAGGCAGACAATGGCCAGCACAAAACACAGTGAACGTAATGTGATACTAAATGATAATAAAGCTAAAGTAATTATTGTTTAGCGCGCGGCGGCGTTCTCGCGATCGACGGGCGCGACGATCCGTCGTAGATTCTCGATGTTTGACCACAGGAAGAATCTTTGCAATCGCGAAGGCGGGAGGAAACCGATCGAGGAATGATCTTGCGAGTCGCCTATAATAATTAGATAAGCACGATCGGCTTTGTCTCACCGTTTCCCTTTATCCCTTCCCCTCCATCTTTATCATGCCCCGAAATTCAGTCGTCCCCTCTTCTCGAGCCGTATAAACGCACTAGGATTATGCATTACAGATTATTTTATTGTTAATTAATTATGTTTATAGCGCGCCCACACACACGCACCCGGATGTCTCTCTCTCTCTCTCGGGACTATGTCCGTATCGGCGAGGAAAAAAAAAAAGAAAGAAAGACGAAGATCTCGAATTTCGCTTTCGACGGGCAAGTGGATCGGGAATGTAGACGAAGATGACATTTAGGATAATTTAATGCCAAATCGATCGAATGATAAATTGAATGGTTTATGAACCGATAAAGGTTTAAGGGATGTATGATTGGCATATAATTTTATAAAAATAGCGAAAAATGTTGATTTACTATGATTCTTCATCACCGTTTTGCGAAGATAGCGTCTTCTTTTTCTCATCTCGGACATCCGGGTGAAACTTTGTAGATTTTAAGCATCTTCCAAGCGGAGCGCGAGCTTCGTATGCTTTTTTAGTGTTCATAGATTTACGAAAAATAAATTAATTCAGATGGAAATGTGTACGACAAGATAAAAGAAAGCGAGCGTAATCGAACTAGTATGTGTATTGTCGATTTTTCTTCTCTTATCCCAATAGAACCCTTTATATATGTCAATTTATTTACATCTGTATAAAAATTTGCCGAGAAATGGCTTTTTCAAATTTAGATATTAAATAATTTTAACAATTTTAATATAAACTCTGATTAAAGAATATAATACGAACTATTTCACAAAATGTTATTTCTTTGAAAACTTTTAAAATAAAATTGGAAAATTATTTTATATAAAATTAAGAATAAAGAGAAAAAGTTGTTGTACTTAATTAAAATACAATGACGTTAAAACAATAATAGATTTTAATGCATGGTTTAAAGACGAAAACGCAGAGAGAAAATCTTTTATACGTAAGATTTTGTGCTTACAGAGTCATACATTGGTAATTCTCATCTTAATATTAATCAACGAAGCTAAATAAACCGCCGATAAAATACGCTACCGGGAGTAGCCTGTCGCGTTGCCTGTTAGTTACTTTAGACTGTCTCTTTTACATCGAGATCAAAACACTAATTATCATTTTCACGAAACGCGCATAGCGGTTCGCGGTTCGCAAAAGAATCCCGCAAAAAAAGGAGAGTCGCAACGTCGCTGGCTAACGGTCCGCGAGGGACTTTGGTTTTGTACAAAAAGAAAAGCCGCGCACACAGCGCGAGAGACCCGTTACCAGTGGGCCACGTTCCAGCAAGATGCCGTATGCCACGTACATTCAATCTCGGCAGTGTCGATTGCATAATTACATTGCGCGACACAGGCTATCTCCGTTCTTCGTTTTCATTCCGCTCAGAAAGGATCGGCCTGCACCTGCTCCGAACGTAAATACGGGTTCGCGTGAGGTTTCAACTCACTGGAATCGATTCTATGAATGAAGGGATGAGACAGAGGAACGAGACATTCGCCTTGTTCATGGAACGCACAAGTAGACGTAATTTATGTACGTCTGTCATATGAGCAATCGTGCGTAATAAATTGATATTTTTTATGTTGATCGTATTTTTCCAGAGACATGAGACATACGTGTAGATTTTTAAACATTTAACAATGGTATATAATAATAAGTAATAATAATAAATAATAATAAATATGGTAATAATAATCAATTTAAATTTATATCAATTCTGATCGCAATAACAAAATTATAATTAATGTGAGATGATTAATAATACGTATTTTTTATTTGGTATGTATAACAAAAAAAAATAGAAATATCAAATAATGGAGAAAAAAAGAACAGAAAAAGAATGGAAAAAACAGAAAGATCGTTAAAAAGAATCTATAAATATATACTGTTTATAAAGATTTCAAAAGCTATCTATCAGCAATTCATTGCTTCTAGTCCAACTATCTTTAAGGAGCACGATTTCGAAATTGAGGATACCAAGAGAATCAAAATTCTTCTAATCCGTTAACCACGCATTTAATTCGGGAAAGTATTGACATTCCACGTAGTTTGAAGACCTCGCTCTAGCAATGTTCCCGAAGGGGCTAGCGTTTATAGTTTCGAAGTACCGTTCATCCTGAAGTTGCATAATGGATCTTGCATTTCTGGTTCTTGGTCGCCGTCGCCGACCAAGATGGACTTGCCAAGAGATATTCGTAGGCGCATCATCATTGACCAATGACCATCGTCTGCTCGTCCAGGCTCTCGGGCCGCGGAGAGTACCGTAAGAGTATCGACACGTGAGTAACACAGAGGGGGTAAGACCGCTCGGTTAACGCTCCTGCTATAATGTATATAAAGGTTGAGAACCCGACGGGTACTCGAGGTAGATCGTCATCAGACATGTTCGGGAAGATCATCTTAACGTTCTCGGTTCTGGCCTGGGCCAGCGCCCAGATTCCTAGTCTGGGCTTCTGTCCAGAGTACATACCCATGGCAAACTTCGATATGCAAAAGGTGAGTAATTTCATCTTTAGCTAATTATATTTTATTATGTATATGAATTTATAGAAATTATATTATAAATATTATATAAATTATTAACAATTATAATTTTTATGTTGCATCTGTGCGCTAAGCGATTGATTGAAAATATATCGAGTATCACACGGTCCGCGAGAGGGATTTTCTTGTGTTTTTCGTTGATGGCTCGTCATCGTGGAGATCATATTTCTTTTGCCAAACAGATATCTTGATGCGACTTATCGTCAATATTGATTTTCGTATAACTTGATATATTTTCAGTCAATCGTTTAGCGTATGAATGCAATAATTTGGTCTGGAAATTCAGAATTTGTGTGATAATGCTATCAATATCATCGGCGATGTTTGAGCAAAGAAGATGTATAATAATTAAGATTATTAAACTTTTTGAGAATAACGAATATTCTCTCTCTCGATATTTTTCAGTTCCTTGGCGTTTGGTACGAGTCTGAGAGATACTTTCAATTAACCGAAGTGGTATCTCGATGCGTTATGACAAATTATACCAAAGGTCTCGATGGCAGATACCACGTCAGCAATGAAGTCACGAATCGTTTGTGAGTATACACGCTGCGTTTCTAATTCATTTTATAAATTTATTCAAGAAAAATATAGAGTACGAGATGCGTCTATTAAATAACCGGATTAAATTTTTTAAATTTGTTGTGTGTCAATTATCAATAACACTGTTTTAAAGCTTCAAGTCAGGTTTATTAACTCTAAAAATTTCATTATCATCGGACGTATCAAGTGAAGTGTATCTATCGATTGAAAGAGCTAATAAAAATTTGATGTTGCCACGAAAACATAATGGACCGAAAACAGCTTCATCGAAAAAGTATGCAAATTAAAATGAAAATCGATGCAAATCTTAGTGGAAGAATCCGAATGTCTCTAAAGACACAATTCGCAATCTTTTAAACACGGATAGCATATTGATGATTCGAGCGGTTCCAGCGAGGGTGCTTGAAACGATTCCAAAAGACGGCCAAAATCAATAATCCACTCAGTTGTTGATCGTACCATACGCTGTATATATCAAAAAAATATATTTTGAATAAAATAAGTTAATTTTGATTTTATACAATTTCAGTTCGGTTATTCAATAGACGCGTCTCGTATACATTCTCTTGACGAATGAATTTCTCATTATTAATATTTCTGGCATTATCTAGTACCGGTGTAAAGAGAATACTGGAAGGCGAAATTAAGCCCGCAGCATCCAAGGCCGAGGAGGGTAAACTTCAGGTTAAATATACCACAATTCCACTGACACCCGAGACTAAGTACTCGGTACTTGAAACGGATTACGACACATATGCCGTTTTATGGAGTTGTCAAGGTATCGGTCCCGTTAATGCACAAAGTGCTTGGGTAATGACGAGAGAACGAATACCGCCTGGAGAAGTGCTTCAAAAGGTATATGCTTAATCAAGTAAATACATTAAAAAATTTATATATATATATATACATACATACATCATATTGGAATTGTTATTATTACTATCTTAAAAAAAGATTATTCTAACAAAGTATATTAATTATATCGTTTAAAAAAGAATTACCAATTAATTCCTTAGTAATTATCATCATGTAAAATTTTTTATGTAAAATCTAAGTACTTTTTAATAATTGACATAATTCTTATTCTTGTCGCAGGCTTACGGTGTTCTTGACAAATACAAGATATCGAAGACATTCTTCGTTAAGACCGATCAGGCGGATTGCGCCTATCTGGACTCCCGCATACCAGATAAACCCACCACGGAGAAACCAGCGAGACAGAATTCGCAGACGGCCGAATCAAACGTTAAATCGGCCATCGCCCTGAATGACGCCGAAGCGAGGGAAGAAGCGGAAGTCGGGATTCTGGCCGAGAAACCGTCCCTCGACAGCCCGAAGATAATAGCGGAGGAATCCACGAAGATCGAGCAGTCCGTGGAGACCGTTCCCGAACGAATTCTGAAGGTAGCCGAAACGATAAAAGAGGAGGGCAACGTCAATGCTAAAACTATCGTTGTCGAAGTTAAGGAAGAGCTCCCCGCGGAAAACGCGAAGGAGAGCGAGCATTCGAATGAAACGGAGAAAAGGACTGCCTAGAAGTATCTAAAGAGGTCTGTCATTTGGCGTTTAGCAAGGGAACATTCACAGGGATTAATTCGATGATCTTAGGCTCGTAGCGGTTTCTTCGTTGAGAATCAGACTCGCTTAAGTACAACAAAATCATTAATCATTGTCCCATAGGCGCGTCGTCGTCGCCTGAGGACATGGGGTTGGCACGGCGCTTTGTTTTATAGGCTTACGTACAAATGTAAAAAAAAAAAAAAGAAAAGAAATGAAACTAATAAAAAAGAATAAAGATTGTTATAAAAAACGTTTTAATAAAATATGCTAGTTTTTGTGTCCTTATTACTTCCATTTCACTGGGCAGGGTGTAAGTAAAATTAATTATCGATACGGCTGCCGTAATTCAAATATAAATAGATATAAAGATAATTATATTTGATTAATGAATAACAACATTGACTAATGAAAAAAAAAAATACTCTATTAAATGCATTCTTCTGTAAGATTTCTATACGCATTGTGATAATTTGTGGATCGCGTTAGTATGTTATTATGCGAGGGAAAACGTGATTTGCGGACTCTTGGAAAGTCTTTTTAACTCATGCGTTATGATGCGGTGCCAGTAAAAGCTAAATGTGTCGTGGCGTTTTCATCGTGAACACAAATATAAGCGGGTCACGTAACGGATACATTTTTTCATATCGTTAATAGTTTGTTTTCTTGCTTCGATGATAATAATGTCTCGATATAAAACTATCATTCAATATACAATTAAACTGACATGATGCCAAATGTCAACGATCAATCAAATATTTTATATTCAAATAGGCAGATAAAGCTAGAAGAATCTATTGAATTATATAAATGGGTAATGAAACTCTGAATGTAGTATTTCTATTACATTTTAATTACATAGCAATTTATTAAGAAAAAAATAAATAAGAAATTTGAATTATATATATATATATATATATATATATATATATATATATATATATATATATTTTGAATTTATAAAAATATGGAAAAATATTTAAAACAGGAAATTGGAATATTTTTGAATATAAGGAAATATTTGTAATTAATATTTTTTTTTGTTTAACGGGAGTTAAGTAATTAGAATTATTTAAGATTAATGCAATAATCTATTACGCATAAATATTGAATAGTTTGCAAAATTTTTTAAAATAAAAGACATGTAAAAACAATTCAAATTTTATCATAAATTAAAATAAAATGTCGACATGTTTTCCTTAAATTATTCTGCGTTAATATTAACATATTATCTATCGCAGCGCAGATATTTCTTTGATCGGCGTCGGGACGACGTCGATTTCCGTTAGCGATTACCGGGATTATCTCTACATGAACGCGATCAAACATTTTCGAAAACGATCCATCTCGCACCCGGTCATGAAATAATCCACGCGTCTTTGAAATCGGAGATCATCTATTGGTCAATGGCAAATTCGAGACGGGTTTCTTGAACCCCGGGCGTACCGTTATTGACCCACTAACTGACAGAACTCTGCCAAACGCATCCAGTCAATCTTCACGGGTTCGTCTTCGCAAGCACGAGGCGAAGAACAAGAAGCCGCAGTCACCTGCGAACAGCTCGTCGCGCGAGGAGTATCGACATCAATTCCGCATATTGACATTCGACGCGTATCTCTTTTCTGGATACGATCAAGGTCATCGGGTGAGTATCTCATTTAAATCGTAAATCGTCGATGCTGTCTCCCTCCTTGCGCCCTCCCTTTTCCGCTCGCAGCTTCCAAGTCCCCTGCTTCTTTTCGTCTACTTTACTAATCGAGCTTCCCGCAAATATATTGTTAATCGAATTATTTGCATAAATAATCGCTTTCGCCAGATAAATATAATAGATGAAGGAATAAGAAATCGGGCCGGCTAAACTTAAATCATCTACGTTTTATAAAATTTCTGTATAGCCAATTGATTCGCATCTAATGCCCTAAGAAAGAAAGGTGGGGATCATTAGACTTTCAAATCGTTAATGCAATATCATGAAAAAAAAAACAGGAATGGTGAGTACTCTGCGTTGATACCACTGCTT